>NC_086318.1:196628690-196636190 GCF_036172605.1 Pelobates fuscus | reverse complement strand
GAAGGGGCAAGAGCTAAAGCTGTGTGTAATAGTAGAGAAGGAACAGGACGATGTATAACAAGGGGAGGGATTGAATACAATGTCTTTATTTGGACTTGGGATTTATTTTATTCTGCCCCTTCATTCTCTGCCACTAAACCAAATCCTGCGATGTCGATCGCGAGAACTCAGACTGAGGACGAGTAGTGAATCAATGTCCGCCTGCGTTCTCACAATCTCTTGGCCCCCAGTGAAGCCCCGCGGCGTTCAAAGATCCAGGGATCCTGAGCAGCGCTCGCGGATTCCCTGGGGGCCACAACAGATAGGTTTAGCCAATAACCTGTGGGGCCGTATTAAACCGTAACGCGGGCCGGACTTTGGACATGACTGCCCTAGGGTGTTTACGTTTTAAAAATATATTTGATGGGGGTGAATTAGATTGGCCGGCTTCAAAAACGTCCTAAATAGGACATGGGTGCGTGATGACCAGCTGTGAAAATTCCAAGTTAGAAAACTGTAATGCACACCCTCCAAATAAGGTATTTTAGCTCCCAGAGAACCCGATACTCCTATACATGAATATCACTGTACTCAGGAGATGTTGCTGAACAGATATTTGGGTGTTCTTTGGCAGTAGCCCTTAAAGTTCCTCAATACATGTATTCTTAAATTGCTGTGTCAAAAATCACCAACTATTTAATTTTTGTTTTTTTCATTTGGCATAGAATGGTGATAAAATGGTTGAATGAAGAGTCAAAATACCCCAAGTTTAATGCCTTAGGTTGTCTTCTTTTAAATAATATATACATGTGATGGGTCATTCAGGGATTCCTGACAGATATCAGTGTTACAAGTAACTTGCATTAATTTGGGGGGGAGGGGGGATGGTTTGAAAATAGCAAAGTGCTACTTGTAATTATTGCCCTATAACTTGCAAAAAAAAAGCTAAGAATACGTTAACATTTGGTATTTCTAAACTCAGGACAAAATGTAGAAACTATTTAGCACTGGTGTTTTTTGGCGGTTGTAGATACGGAACAGATGGGGGTCAAAGTTGGAAAAGGGGTGTGTGTGTGTTTTTTTTGTTTTTTTTTTTTATTAAAAAATTTGTTATAGTAAATTATGAGATGATGAAAATAATGGTATCTTTAGAAAGACAATTTAATGGCAAGCAAAACCGTATATAATGTGTGGGTACAGTAAATGAGTAAGAGGAGAATTACTACTAAACACAAATGTAGAAATGTAAAAACAGCCCTGGTCCCAAACGGTTAAATTGAAAGGCGGTCTGGTCACTAAGGGGTTAAATAAAGCTGTAATTTAATTCTAGACAAGATATAATATGGTCAATATTGATGTACTCATGGCCAGACCAGTACTTATGTTAGAGAAGCATTGAGAGGCAGGGCTAATGCAGTATTGAAACAATACTTCTTTATGAGAAGAATCACATCTGCTTTGAGGAATTGAGAATTATCCTTCCATTTGTCTGACCGCCAGGAGTAGGGCGCAGTCTAGTGTCTCTCTACAAGTGCTGATTTCCTTAAATCTGTATTTTTGTTAGAAAGATAGGACAATCATTTAATCCCTAAAGCATACAAGCTTTGGGTGTCTGAAGTTTTTCTTTAACAGTGTAACATACATAAGAAAAATACTCTAACTGAAACTTCACAAAACTGGCACCATTTTGCACCGGCATCAATTAGACACCGCATTCTAGTAAAAATGCAAAATATAAGAATGAATCAGTGTAATGTACTACAGACTAATAAAGAAATGTTTATATAATATAATTTGGATTTAGGTGCTTCTGGTTTACCTTATGTCTTCTTTTCAGAGGGACTTACTGATGTCATATTATACCATCAACCTGATGACAAGAAAAAGAATAGAGGATTTTGCTTTCTTGAATATGAAGATCATAAAACTGCTGCTCAGGCTAGACGCAGGCTTATGAGTGGCAAAGTAAAAGTATGGGGCAATGTTGTAACAGTGGAATGGGCTGATCCAATTGAAGATCCAGATCCTGAGGTCATGGCAAAGGTAATCTTTCCGCCAAGTACACACCGTTACTCCCCAAAACATTTGGGTGATTTGTTATGATTTAAAAAGGGCAAATACTACTCAATGAGGAGCACAACCATACAAATAAAGGCTCTTTATTAAATAGGTTCACAAAAGCAGGTATCTCAAAATGCACATCAGACAATCAAAGCATAAATCACATAATAGTACAAAATATTGCAAGAAATTCTGCAATTGCAGCCAAACAGGAATGATGACAGGTTCATAAGTAACAGAATTACTACTAAGTCATAAAGATAGGACAACCATTCAAATAATACATATAAGACAAACCAATTCATACCAGAAATAGTGAGAAGAGGGGAAAAGTCAACCAGCAAGTCCCCAAGGTTTCAGCAGAAAAACAAAATGCCTTTATCAAGGGAGCATGTTACAAAAAGGTATAACCACACCCTTTTTTTAAATTGTTTTAAGGGTGTGTTATACCCTTTTGTAACATGCTCCCTTGATAAAGGCATTTTTTCTGCCAAAACGTTGGGAGCTTGCTGGTTGACATTTTCCCTTTTCTCACTATTTCTGGTATGAATTTGTTTGTCTTGTATGTATTTGAGTTATGTCCGGGTATCTTTATGACTTAGTAGTAATTCTGTTACTTATGAGTCTTTGTCATCATTCCTGTTTGGATGATATTGCAGGATATCTATCTATATATTGTTTAAAAACAAATTTGTACGATTGTGATTTATGCTTTGATTGTCTGATACCTATTTAATAAAGTATTTTTTCTTTTCTTTTTGTTATGTTTGTGCTCCTCATTGAGGGCACGATTTGTAGATTTATTTGTTCCTTGCAGAATAGGACCTTTTTTGAGTGAGCACCCGGTCTTCTCTTTGACGTATTTTGTTTTTGGATATTTCCTCTGATAGAATTGGACTTGGTGTGCATACCTTTTCCTAATTAAAATTATCTATGATTTAAAAAGGAGCCAGACAACTGTGATGATCAATGGCTTCACATGATTACTATCCTTCAATAAAGTACTTTTTTTTTTTTTTTTTTTTTCAATAAGTCATATTTTCTAAATTATTGCCAAAATTTCACAATTTCTGCCAGGGTATGCAAACTTTTGAGCACAACTCTAAGTGCAAAATAAAGATAGTTTTATACCATAACTTCGGATCAACCCTCTGGAGTGAGGGAGTGAATGAAAGTAGTAGGATTTGTGATCTAACACTCCCCACAGACATGATCCTCTCGTGGCACAACAGTGTGGAGTGGCGCACTGTAAATACTCTGAGAGTGATATTCCTTTGGCAGTGTTTATTTTTGCACACCAAAAAAAAATCATTAGGATGGAACTTAAAAGTTAAGTTTCAACTGAAACTTGTAATTGTTTCCTTTCTTTTTAGGTTAAGGTTTTATTTGTACGTAATCTTGCAAATACAGTTACAGAAGAAATATTAGAAAAGGCTTTTGGCAGCTTTGGTAAATTGGAGCGAGTCAAGAAGCTTAAAGATTATGCTTTTATTCATTTTGATGAGCGGGTTGGTGCTGTAAAGGTAAGTAGTTTTCTTTTCATCTTTGTGTCTGTCTAGATTTGGTATTCCTTTGTAATGGAAAAGAACAGAATGATCTCCCCAATGATAAAAGTTGAACTTTTTTTTTCCTTCTTTGTTCCGTCTTGTCTTTTTCTTGGTCTCATAGCATATATCAACACTCCTTTGAACTATTTTTTTTCTGTATTATAGCCTATTTCTATGCTGTCTGTGTTTCAAAATCTATAATATAACCTATTATATCTGACCCTTTTTCACCTTTGTCTGCTTCCTCTTTATTTGAAAGTCTTGCATGCAGTAGTATTAGAAACCATGATTAACATGTTAATTTATATATTGTTTTCTGCTGCCATTTCCTAATTTATTACAGCATCATTCTTTACTAGTTTTCTTGGCTAAAGCATTAAAAACCAGGGAATCTGTAGTTTCTCTTGTATCCCTGGTAGCTAAGGGGGTAACCGTACTGCTGAATAGTATTCACATTCTATGTTTGCCTGCACATAAGTGGAATCCTTCCTCTCAGTCCTTGCAGTGAGCAAAATGTTGGGGAGGAATAGAGCATGACTGGAATGCAGAAGTGCTACCTAGATTTATGTAAAGTACCTACATTAATACAGACTCGCTTAACACTTTAAGGACACATGACATGTGTGACATGTCATGATTCCCTTTTATTTCAGAAGTTTGGTCCTTAAGGGGTTAAACAAAAGCTGGATAACGGACTCTGCCGTTAAAGGAAGCCTGCAAAATAGTAAAAAATAAATAATATATTTAGTGGATATACTCCCAACAAATAAATGCATTAATTTTTAATGCAGGTAGTCATTGGTGTTATTTCTTAAAAGAGCTTGCAAATGTTGCAGTTCTTAGAGATTCAGAGGCTTCTCAGTAATGAGACTCTGAAGGTTGGTTTAGAAAGAATGCTGGTCTGATATGAGGTCTGAGAGTAGTATGTTGAGTTTAGTGCACCTGCTAACTACATTGACACGGGGACCCAACAGAAGCAGGAAGTAAACATCCCTGGCAGCCTGGGGTGATTCATTATTTAATCATAAATGTGCAGATTTTCTCATAGAAATATCACTTTTATAAAGTGCCTTTTAAATGGTATACTCCTCACCCATAAATCACTTCAGCGTGCTAAAGTGTTTAAGGGTGTGGAGTGTTCCTTTAAAGAACAGCCAGGCAGTACATGCACACCACTGTGTAATCCTGTGCCGTGAGTGTCCGCCTTTACTTAAAGCAGCGCTGTCATGCCAAACTTGCGTTTCTCCTATTGTTTTCTGTTCTTTTCTTTATTTCTGATTAAGTTTTCTTTAAAACATAACACAAAGTAGGGACTACTTTGTGTTATGTATTTTTTTTCTATGCTTTACTTTCTTTGACTAACGGGAGGAGTTTGTCAGTCCTATTTCCTGTGTCAAAGAAAGTACTCACCCTTCTCCTTGACATTGGAATTGGAGCTACCTTAAAGGAACTGTTTAGGTAAAAAAAAATGCATATCCTTCTCCCCCTTTCCCCTGTTTTAATCTTTATTTTGATCAGATTGTCCGCAATAGAAGGAATGAATGATTGTATGGGATATGAATAGATTAGTCATCAGATTCTCCACAAATACAATTTTATTTAGTTCTGAGAAAATAGTAACCTTAAGGGTGAAAATTGATAACCTCTCACAAAAGAATGCTTAGACGAGCCTAACAAAATGAAGGTAGGGAGAAAAATAATGAAATAAGTTTGTCATGGAATATAATTATGGGGGAGGGTTAAGGGTGGGATCCAAAGGGAGGGTATTTATAGATAGGAGCATGTTTATTATTAGAGGGGAGAATTTTTTGATCATATTTTCTGCTCCTCCCTCCTCTGATTGCATGTCATTATCCCCCTTTGCTTTCTCCTTGCTTCCTGTATTTAAGCCAGACTGTCTACCAATGGTCATGCTCCAGTGTTTCTCTATGAGAATCTGTAATGACACGCCTTACTCAGCTCAACACATGCCAACAATGCCTGCCCAAGCCTCCTCGGAGTGCTCAGCATTCAGACACTAGAGTGCGGGCTGGATGGGCGGGGGGAGTGCGGGCTGGATGGGCGGGGGGGGGGAGAGAGAGAGAGAGGTGGAGGGAGGGAGAGAGAGAGAGAGAGGTGGAGGGAGGGAGAGAGAGAGAGAGGTGGAGGGAGGGAGAGAGAGAGAGAGAGGTGGAGGGAGGGAGGGAGAGAGAGAGAGGTGGAGGGAGGGAGAGAGAGAGAGGTGGAGGGAGGGAGAGAGAGAGGTGGAGGGAGAGAGAGAGAGAGGTGGAGGGAGGGAGGGAGAGAGAGAGAGGTGGAGGGAGGGAGGGAGAGAGAGAGAGGTGGAGGGAGGGAGGGAGAGAGAGAGAGGTGGAGGGAGGGAGGGAGAGGGAGGGAGGGAGAGAGAGAGAGGTGGAGGGAGGGAGAGAGAGAGAGGTGGAGGGAGGGAGAGAGAGAGAGGTGGAGGGAGGGAGAGAGAGAGAGGTGGAGGGAGGGAGAGAGAGAGAGGTGGAGGGAGGGAGAGAGAGAGAGGTGGAGGGAGGGAGAGAGAGAGAGGTGGAGGGAGGGAGAGAGAGAGAGAGAGGTGGAGGGAGGGAGAGAGAGAGAGGTGGAGGGAGGGAGAGAGAGAGAGGTGGAGGGAGGGAGAGAGAGAGAGAGAGGTGGAGGGAGGGAGAGAGGTGGAGGGAGGGAGAGGGAGGGAGAGAGGTGGAGGGAGGGAGAGAGAGAGAGAGAGGTGGAGGGAGGGAGAGAGAGAGAGAGAGGTGGAGGGAGGGAGAGAGAGAGAGAGAGGTGGAGGGAGGGAGAGAGAGAGAGAGAGGTGGAGGGAGGGAGAGAGAGGTGGAGGGAGGGAGAGAGAGAGGTGGAGGGAGGGAGAGAGAGAGGTGGAGGGAGGGAGAGAGAGAGGTGGAGGGAGGGAGAGAGAGAGGTGGAGGGAGGGAGAGAGAGAGGTGGAGGGAGGGAGAGAGAGAGGTGGAGGGAGGGAGAGAGAGAGGTGGAGGGAGGGAGAGAGAGAGAGGTGGAGGGAGAGAGAGGTGGAGAGAGAGAGGTGGAGAGAGAGAGAGGTGGAGAGAGAGAGGTGGAGGGAGGGAGAGATAGAGGTGGAGGGAGGGAGAGATAGAGGTGGAGGGAGGGAGAGAGAGAGAGAGGTGGAGGGAGGGAGAGAGAGAGAGAGGTGGAGGGAGGGAGAGAGAGAGAGAGGTGGAGGGAGGGAGAGAGAGAGAGAGAGAGGTGGAGGGAGGGAGAGAGAGGTGGAGGGAGGGAGAGAGAGAGAGAGAGAGGTGGAGGGAGGGAGAGAGAGAGGTGGAGGGAGGGAGAGAGAGAGGTGGAGGGAGGGAGAGAGAGAGAGAGGTGGAGGGAGGGAGAGAGAGAGAGAGGTGGAGGGAGGGAGAGAGAGAGAGAGGTGGAGGGAGGGAGAGAGAGAGAGAGGTGGAGGGAGGGAGAGAGAGAGAGGTGGAGGGAGGGAGAGAGAGAGAGAGAGAGGTGGAGGGAGGGAGAGAGAGAGAGAGAGAGGTGGAGGGAGGGAGAGAGAGAGAGAGAGAGGTGGAGGGAGGGAGAGAGAGAGAGAGGTGGAGGGAGAGAGAGAGAGAGAGGTGGAGGGAGGGAGAGAGAGAGAGAGAGAGGTGGAGGGAGGGAGAGAGAGAGAGAGAGAGGTGGAGGGAGGGAGAGAGAGAGAGAGAGAGGTGGAGGGAGGGAGAGAGAGAGAGAGAGAGAGGTGGAGGGAGGGAGGGAGAGAGAGAGAGGTGGAGGGAGGGAGAGAGAGAGAGAGAGGTGGAGGGAGGGAGGGAGAGAGAGAGAGAGGTGGAGGGAGGGAGGGAGAGAGAGAGAGGTGGAGGGAGGGAGGGAGAGAGAGAGAGGTGGAGGGAGGGAGGGAGAGAGAGAGAGGTGGAGGGAGGGAGGGAGAGAGAGAGAGGTGGAGGGAGGGAGGGAGAGAGAG
>NC_086318.1:196526190-196623690 GCF_036172605.1 Pelobates fuscus | reverse complement strand
AGTGTCCCTTTTTTTAGTCAAGCTTCTACTAAATGTACAGTGAAGCTTGATGTTTGGCTATTTGGAAACATTTTCATAAATTATTAGCATTTAGCATATCATTTGTAGTTTTTAGCTTTTTAGGTAAATGGTATGTTCTCATTAGTGCATTTCCATTGCTGAGCCACAGTGCATCAGCTTTCTTTAAAACAGGTCATATAACTAGTAGCGTGCTGTGCAAATTATTTTGTGGTATGTTTTTATAGTTTTTCTTAAGCACCTTGATAAATGAGTGGTTTAAAATGAAATAAAAACATTTTTCCACTAAACAATCCTAAAGGGATACTGCAGTTGACCTACACACTCATTAGGCACCACAATAGCTGATCAAAACTGTTACTCCATAATAGTGTCATACACTTAATTTCCCCAGTATATGAAAAACACCGAATAAATAGATGTCATCTGTTCAATATGCTCATGACAAACAATCATTTTGCATTCCTGCAAATAAAATTGTTTTATACTGTAAGCTGGAGGCGAGTGTAACTTATTTTTGTAATAAAGGTTTTTATTTTTTTTTAAGTGTCATTAATATAAGTGTCTGTTTAGTACAAAGATTGTTTTGATTTATAGTCTCATTGCAGTATGTTTACTTGTACTGGACATTTACTTTTAGCATAGTGGTTGCCAATAAGTTTGTATGTTTCACATTTAATTGAACGTTTGCTATCCCAAATAAATCATTGGTTTGATAAGTTCTGAGATTGCCATGACTTAACCCATCAAACTTCTCTTTAGCCTGCTTAGCTATGCTAATATAGGAAGATTTACTTTCTTCTAGAACATTTTACCCCACACAATGTTTTTAACTGATTTCTAATTTGGCGTTGCAAACCATTGCTTGTAGCACACTTATTCTTTATTACTATTATATAGTATTAAATTGAAAGTTCTTAATTACTGAACATTCTCCTTCTGATATAGTTTACACAACATGCATGAGTAGTGTTGGTTTCAGTGGTTCCATTTTCAAGCATGCTTCAGAGTTGTATTGACATTGTACTTGAGGCTTTAATGACCTATTTTTGAGATGGAGTTACTTACAGGAACCCAGCCTTTTCCCTTGATATTGATGCACACAAATGACTCCATACCCTAGATGCTTGCTTACCCTCTGTGAAATCCCTTTGATGTTAATTACAGCAAATCTTTTGCAATATTAGAAGAAATTGCCAAAATGTGTAATTGACATTTATTGCCTGCTACTTACTGCAAGAAAAATTTCAAGATGCTGGAAAGCAGGTTGATCTTTTTTTAAGGACTTCAATTACTGAATCATCTTTACCCTTATTACGTTCTTCCAAACATGTTTAGGTCTGATTTTGAAAAATGTTCCTTGTTCCCTCTTCTAACCAGTTGTGCTACAAATAAATGACTCTATTTAAGACTCAATAGTTAACTGATAGGGAGCCAGATGCTTGTTTTTCAGTTTTGTGCTTGCCAGCGGTCCCGTTTGTTCATTCTTGCACATTATACCAAACTACTTCATATTAGTTATAATTCATCACACAAATGTCATATTCTTTAGCATTATCCAGTATTTTGAAATTGTACAAATGTTATTTGCCTAAATCCACCACTACCTTAACAACCAAACGTCTGAATCTTTTTATTTAGCATTTTTGCTACTAGGTATTCCTGTTGAATATCAAGCTGTGAAAAGGTTCAGACACTGAAAGATTGTCTTAGGAAAAAAATAGTACAACTTTCTTCCACCAAAATTCCGAATCTGAACTTCTATTCCAGTGAAGCATTTTTTTTTAAAATCTACATATGTACACCCAAACAATGGCTAGGCAGAATTTAACTGGATTACAAGTTTATAAATCTTTAAAGATTTTTACAGCTTTCTGCCAGTGAGGGTGTAGATGTTTATAACATTCATTTGGGTTTGGGATTGCACCAGTGATTTGCATTATACTGGCTTTGGATTTTCCAGACATATTTTTAAATGTATATAAATAAAGTGATTTACAAAAACACAAAGTGTGTGTGTGTTTCATGAGACCTGGATAAGGTATGGATAAGACTAACATTACTTTTTTTTTCTGCTGTACTGTGTAATTTGCTTTAACATTGACTATGCATGCTTTATCTCCACATCTCCCTTTACTTTCAAGGCACTGTATCCAAACAGATGAAGTGAATTTGGCAGGTGGCTTGGGTCTGAGACCGTGTTTTCCATTGCTTGACTTTAGAAATGTGGCATCGCAACTTCAAGCATTTTTTCTTTGATAGGTCTTGTTAGATTTCTTTTGTTTGTTTTCTATTTAGGAAGCATCAGATGTCCGTTTTTCAATAAGCTATACATGGGTCCTCAGATTTTCTTAGCACAAGCATACTCCTTGAACTGTTGTTCTTTGTAGAGTCTATATTTACGAGCAGTTTAACATAAGCAAAGTACTGTGCAATTGTTTTAAATTATCTGTTGGTGCCCTGGTAGTTCCCAGGAATTATTGATATTCATTCTATACAGAAGATCATATATTTCATATATGACTTGTTACTTGACCTGCAAATGACAACTTCTCTTAGAATAGTTTGATTTACAGAAAATAATCTCGCAATGTGAGATATTTATCAATCATTGCCATGGAAACCAACAGGCACATTTAACTGGTGATTGCTCCACTTTTATGAACACAACACTTTCCTAAATCTATCCAATTGGGTCTATTTTTATTTGCTTGTCAATCTCAAGCATATGCTGTCTACCAGCATGCATTGACACTACAGTAGAGATGCTTTTTGATACATATGGCCATTGTTATTTTTTTTGAGCTAATAAATCAACCAATAATGCGGATGACAAGAGACCGGCTTCATTATTTATATTTTTTTCCACTTGTAAGTTTATTAGCATTTTACAGAAAAAGTACATTTAAGTCTGTTACATCAGTTCATGGGCGGAGCAGATAACTTGTCTGTAATGCTCTAAAATGATCTAAGGCAGGGGTTCCCAACCTACAATTCAGTGCCCCAGGGGGTACTCAAAATTATTTAGGTTACGGTGGCTGCAAGGGTTGGGAACCCGGTGAGCCGCGGTGACTATGGGCCGACAGAGAAATCAGAGGATCTCCCCTGCTGGTCCGTGCAGAGCCAGCGATATCCTAGCGCCGGCCCTGCTGTATGCCTTCATGGGCCTGTGGGGAGATCAAAAGGAAGGCGGAAGGTCCTCCCGCGAGTTCGGCAATTCTGAGCGTTGCCACGAATTACCACGGCAACGCTCCAAGGATCTCGCAGGATGACTGAAATTCAGGCAGAATAGTGCTGCTAACCTCCACCGGACTACCCGGGCAATGCTCCTTCCCTGAATCAAAGGTAAAGAGGACATACTGTGTGAGTGTGTGTGTGTGTGTGTATATATGTATATGTGTATATATGTATCTCTGTGTGTGTATGTGTGTATATGTATATACATACACCAGTGGAAAGCGTGCACTCAAGAGGTCTTCATATAAAAATATAAACAATTTATTGTGCCAAAATTCACAGACAAACAAGTCGACGTTTCAGTCCCCGTAGGACTTTTTTCAAGACAATGAAAAGCGGGAAAAGTAGTGATTTAAATATACCATGCGTGTAATCTGATTGGAGAGTGGGATGTGTGAAAGAGAGGCTACATTGACGTGAATGCAATGCCAAAGTATAAGAGAGGAGTTAACCCCTTAAGTGCCTACTGGTAGGGCCGGTAAGTGAGTGTGATTACGGCCGAGTGGTGAATAATCTGCTCTCGCAAACATATTAAAATACAAGGATATGAGAAATGCTAAGAGGTATCGAAGCCACCGAGAAGTGCCTGTGTATATTGAGTTTCTATTTAGACATTTAAGCAAACTTATTAATTAAACTTTAGAAAAAGTATAAATTGAGGTGGCTACATTCCTATATTGGAGTTCCAAGAGCAAAGCGGTTACAGATCTGCTTATAGATACATTGTTATACAGATGTCAGGACCAATATTATACAGCCACTTATGTATGCACAATGAATACTGTGCTAAAACACAAACTAGCATCTGCTTGGTCTATGTAGTATTGCGAGAACTCCCCTTAACAAATATATACATTAACGATAGTCCCGTAAATGGCCACGAATCTAAACTTCTATGTGACACCTTATATACATATATACTAACTGCTTCTATATACACATGTACTAGAACCTATCACGTCCTTATCTTTTCGGGATGAAACAATTCAATGGGTTGATCTCGTTAAGTCCCCCGTGTGAAGATCCAAAAAGCTTCTCTTTGAAGAAGCAAAACATCTCTGTCACCCCCCCTCAACGGAACCGGAACATGTTCAATGCCCATAAATTTCAATGTTGGCAATGTATGCCCCATTTCAAGGAAATGTTTGGCTATGGGAGTGGTTGCAATCCCGCTGGATAATGCTGTCCTGATTGTGGATCTATGTCCCCTCATACGTTCCCTGAGGTCATTAGACGTTTTCCCGATATACATGAGTCCGCAAGGGCAGATAATACGGTAAACTACGTGTGTAGTGGTACACGTGATCCTTTGTCGTATCTTGTATTCTTTACCTGAGCGAGGGTGGTAGAATGCTTTGCCTGGAGTCATATTGTTGCAGGCTGTGCACTTTAAGCAACGGTAACAGCCTGGGTTTTGTTGAACAGACCGATGCGCTGTTTGTATATCAGTATGAACCAGGTAATCTCTCAGGTTCCTGTTCCTCCTATAGCTGATCATAGGGGTATTCTGGAATGTCCCCGGTAGTGTCTTTTTTAAGTACCTCCCAGTTGTGCCGTATCATTTGGGACATTTCACCCGATTGTGAGTGAAATGTTTGAGGGAAAATCATTCTAGTTTGATCTTGGTTTTAGGGCCATCAGTATAAATTTGAAGTGCTTTCGAATATGCACCCTCCAATATATGTCTTGGATATCCACGTTGAGTAAATTTTTCGAACATTTCTTGCACCTGGATTGCAGCTTTCATGGAGTCAGAGTTGTTCCTCAATACCCTCACAAATTGGGATACCGGTAAAGATTTAATGAGATTAGGGGGATGGTGGCTACTAGCATGTAGTAACGTATTGCGGTCAGTTTCCTTCGCAAATAGAGTATACCCCAGTTTGTTGTTTTCTATAAAGATACGGAGATCTAAAAAATCAATTTGTTTGTTGTTGATTTGATAGGTAAGTCTTACTGGTGAGTCCAACTGATTCAATGACTGTATCATGTCGTGTAGGCTTTGTTCCTCGCCTGACCAAATGATGAACACATCATCGATATATCTCAGGTACTTCAAGATATGCTGACCATATTTCTGGAGAATGTGTATTTGTTCGTATCCATGCATGTATGCATTAGCATACATGGGTGCCATAGGGGCACCCATCGATGTCCCTGAGATTTGAATATAGAATGATTTCTCAAATCTAAAATAATTCAATGTAAGACATAGTTCCAATAACTCAAGTATATATTCAATCGGGGGCTCTATGCGCTCTTGGTACTATACTAATACTTGGCGCATCGCCTGAATTCCCTCCTCATGGGGAATTATGGTGTATAAGCTGCTTACATCAATGGCTGCTAGAAAAACCCCTTGTGGGGGGAGTTCAATTGAGCTCAAAGCTGTTATGACTTGCGCAGAGTCCTTAACATAGGTGGGTAATGACATTACCGTTTTTTTAAATTTAGTATCTAACCATTTTCCAATGGGTTCTAATAACCCCCCGATTGCCGATACAATATATATAATGCCATGGTGTTAGAGTGCTGTAAAAGATACTACACCAAGTAATTATTAAAGTGATGACGTGCAAAATATAGTGCTAATGTTATATTTTTTTCCACATATGTATTGCACAATAATTTTTGCATGTTTTTAGCACTATATTTTGCACTTTATTTATTGCACGTCATCACTTTAATAATTACTTGGTGTAGTATCTTTTACAGCACTCTAACACTATATACACCAGTCACAGTATTGGTATGTATCCCTAGTGGCACTATAAAATTATGCCATATGTTTGACAATATTATTTTATGTCTTTATAAGATAAACCTTTATTGGTTCTCTAGTTGCCTATGTCACATTAAAACATTGCATTTATCACATCCACATGTATTCACCCCTTTAACTCACACATGGAGTTTGTTTAATACACTACCGGGGGATTGTCTGCATTACGTTGCTTAGCAACGCCCCACTTGCCGGTTATCTATACGGCACGCGTCACGTGACGATACGAGTCACGTGTTCCACTGAGGGTGGAGCCATGGGTTGAGTGCTCGCGCACACCCGGAAGCATAGCCGATGCTATACGCACGGTTGATATGCCGTGCTCCCCCCCCCCCCCTCTCTATTAAGTTACAGGCCCTCTGATACGCAGAAGAAAGGGGCAGTGCTGGGCTGACACCTAATGCGCACACCCGGAAGTATACACGGCGGAAACGCCGAGCACACCATGCACCTGGGTGAGTCACTCTTAATTATTGTTATAGCTATATATTGACATACATTGCAAGTACTATGTGTTGTCCTATCATTTTTTGTCTGACCCTGAGGAAAGTCCCGAGCGGGGACTGAAACGTTGGTCACAGATTTTAAATATGATTGAATAAAACTTTTGGATTTTAACAAGACCGGTGAGCAGCTATTATTTGGCATTCTATGTATCTTTGGAGTCCAGGCTTTGGCACCCGGCACATAAGGAACATTAAAGCGTGAGTGCATGGGATCTTTTTCTATTTTTTATATATAATATATATATATATATATATATAATGTGTGTGTGTGTGTATATATATATTCTTAAATTACTCCTATCCCCCTCCCCGATGTATAGGCACACACACAAGTGCCCCTCACAGACACTGCACCCCGTACACACACACAGAGAAATGGGGGGGGCCTAAAAAAGTGTGCACACGCAGCACCCCTCACACACACTCACCCCTCACACTGCACAGTGTGTGTATCTGTCAGGGTGTGTATCCTTTAGTGTCCTTGTATGTGTGTCAGGATAAATATCTGTGCGTGAGGATGTCAGTGTCTGCATCACACACAGATGCACACCCTGGCACACATGCAGGTACAGACACTTATACATACACTGACCCACTTAATGGTTAATTCTCTGACATACATACCCTGACACACATGCAGATACAAAGACACATGGATGCATACACTGACACAAGGATTCATACCTTATGTTTCTTTGTATCTGCATGTGTGTCAGGGTATGTGTCTCTGTGCATCTGTTTGTCAGGGTATGTATATGTATGTATTTCTGTGTATCTGCACGGGTGTCAGTGTACCTGTGTGTCTGTGTGTCGGGGTATATGTCCGGTTATCTGCATGTGTATATGTTACAACAGAAACAAGAATCTTTGCACACAGGTTCCGCCTGCAAATTCTAGCCTTCTGTCGTGGAGGTGCTCCGTGCCAAAGGTGGGAAACGCTGAATCCTCCAGGATACTCGCAGAAGGACACAGGCAACACTCCAGGATCAAGAAGGTAAGTTTATTTCTGAAAACACCACCTCGCAAGTGCAACATTTCAGCTCAACGGAGCCTTAATCATGCATAAGGGATACAACATGATAAAGTGCTTAAATAACCCCCACCCCAATTAAGCAAATTGTACAATTTCATCACATGTTAAACCTAGCCATAGAGCGAACTCTAAAACATGACAAGGAATCTAATAGAAATCCTCAGTAGAACTCAATCATCTTAAAGGTATAATACCCTATTTCATCTTAAAGGTACAAAGCAGAATACGAATCTGTATAACATAATGAGAAAAGTTGGAGAGTAAACATCCTAAATTATATGAATGCATGAGACTTTGCTCCTGTACCAGGGTCTAATGCAACATAGAAAAATCAGTACATTGATAGCGGTAATCTACAATAAAAATATATTGTCTGTAATCTTAATTTGTTTTATTTCTGCCAAAATCCATATATTCTGGTGTTAAATCAAACTAATTGTTCATTTCCGTAGTCGAAGCAAGTCATCACTGGTAAACATGCAATAAAGTTTTGTTTATTCAAATCTATATGTATATGTGAGGTGAATGCTTTCACTGTATCCTCCAATCCCAGTACTGAAGCAAAGGTAATCTCTGATCATGACAAAAGGAAGGACGGACAGTAGCTTTGGTCCCTGGGCCCCTGTCTCATTCAAAACGCACACAACATTTTAACTAAAAAGTCAATTGTATTGAATTGCAAAATTTAGGGCAATATAGTTGGTTTGGATAAATTTTACAGCCCTGCTATATTCACATCTGGTCTATTTAAGCCTGAATTTTGTGATTTGGTCTTCAAGTTATTAAACCTATAACTGTTTAGTGAATTAATCATAGTTTAGCAATAAATAGTGGGGAACTGACAAATGTTAAAATTGTAGGTAGCAAGAGATGAACCTTAATTATCTGAGTTGCCAATTTTTATTTTTATTTTAAATCTGCTATTTTGGCCTACAAAATGTATTTGTCCGTTCTCTACTATTCCTTATTCAGTCAAAGTGTGCGCTCTCTCTTTCCCCTCCCCCTCCCCCAATGCTTTCAGTTTGGCTAATTTGTCCTTTAATTTGAAATTCACTTTGAATTTCTGACAATTCTCACTTTAGTGAGTAACCCTATGTGTGTACACTTAGAGTGTAGGTGCTTTTTCATGTACCCAATACCAGTATACTTGAATTCAAATATGCATTTGAGAATGTAGGCTCGATTGAGCAGGGTCCTCTTCAACCTATTGTTCCCATAAGTTTTTTGAAAAGGAAAAAGGAGCCTGGAAGCTAGAAAAGGGCACTCGTAGGCAAGGGGTTAACCCTCAGGGAACTACAAATGTAGTAAGCACAAAAAGAAAAAATACCAAGTGCCCTGTGGTGACTTAATACATAACTTTTAATAAAGCCCTTAAAACGTGAAAGTTGCCACCCTCAGTGTAACACAATATGAATAAATTAATTAATACATAACTTTTAATTACTTTTAAAAATCAAAGGTGGAATTCGCCACCTCAGATATACTAAAAGAGGAGCCGTGCTATAGTTGTCAGTCTCCTCAGAAAAGAAAAAAAATCTCTATTCATGCACAAAGCTGAGATTTGGTCCTAAAAGGTCCTGGGTGTGGGCAACAGCAGATGATGATTTATACTGTATAGATATAGTTTGTAAATGTGCATATATCAAGAGTAAACTGGAAAAACTTTCGGTACTCAGGACTGATATGTGGCCCTGGAAAGTCCATACACTTGATGATTCATGCTTCAAATGATTTGCACATCATACAGTTAGTCATATGGGGGAGACACTTTGACAAGAAATACGATGTCACAGGTCAGTTTCGTAAGGGACTGCATATAGGCAGTATTTTCCGAATTCATCAATCTCTCAAATAAACTGATCCTGCCCATTAGTCTAAAAGTAAACCTATTAGGTCATACAAATAATTAACCCAGCTTCTCGTTATAATAAGCCGCACACCATCTTAGATCTATTGGTGATAATATATAACCCAAAGTAGCAGAGTATCGGTGTGGATATTGGGATGCATTTAGGCAATATAGATGGTGCCTAGTGGAAGCCTTCTACGTACGTGTATATCAGGCATCAGCAACTAAATAGTTGGACAACACGGCTGTCTACCTTGGTAGCCAAGATCGTATACCCTGAAGATTGTGAGATACAGAGTTACTCAAAAACGACAATAAAGCCGAGGGGTAATTGGCCTAGGGCTGAGACCTACAAGCTGGAGATCACTAATTTGCCCACGGCTGGTAAAAAAACCCAAATTGTATGCAAAGTGTCAGTATGCTTCGCAGGAGGATGTATAGTGCTAGAAAGCTTTCTAGGGTGCAAACCCGATAGGATAATAAACCCCCACTTGAATACTCAAAGGTATATCTGTAGTATGCTAATTACGATCAAATATATGAATGGTCATCGTAATAGTGCCACTAGGGTACAGGAGGAACTGTTCAAAAGTTTTCAGTGTGCTCCATGTACTAATTCAGTTGTGCAAAAAAAGAGATTTTCTTTGCTCAAAGTACTAAGGAGCCTAAATGGCGCCTAGTACTCACAGTTAGATACACTGTATCTATGTGCCGTGAAAGGTCACGATAGAAACAATTCCTAGCGATAACAATATGGATACAGTTACTAGTGCATAGATAACAGTATGGATACAATAACTAGTGCATAAAAAAATCAAACAGCCGACTGAGTGAGATGGGATCTAAATATTGAACCGGCAGGGTAACCTTTCAATGGATCGGTGCTACGGCTAGTACATAGCCGGGGCAACTATACCGAGGGTTCAAGTCCCAATGTCACACAGTCTGGAAGTTCATTCGAAGACCAAAATGCCATTTAGCCCGTGGTGCAGAGGGGGAAGGTATTGCAGTAAATAGCAGCGGCAGTAGATCTTCGAGGAGCCCCTGACGCGCGCGTTTCGCCCGCAGCTCATCAGAGGGGTGCTGAAGTGCGGGAACAGGACCGATATTTAAAGGTAAGTGGAAAAGATTAATTGGTAGGGTTCCCAATTGCGTCATACATAGTCGACCAATCCTGTTCGAACTACGGAGAGCTGTAGAGGAAATGGTTCGGCAACAGAGTGAATCAGTTGAATGTCGGTTTGCAAACCAATTAACCCTTTGAGGGGAAAACGGTCGTGGAGAACTAACAGGCTTGGGTTAATTGGAACGATCAGACACAGAGAATTGTAAGTAAAGTGATCCGACTACAGAGTAAATCAATTTGATATGGGATTTATAAAGCAATTAACCCCTAGAGAAGAGATCAGTCGTGGAGAACCTACGAGCTTAGATTAAGTTAAACAGATCAATAATTAGCTAAAACAACAGATGCATCTGAACATATCATTAGGTGGCTAGTTCCAATCGATCTGACAACGAAATGGAAAGCTGACATGGAGAAAATAAATGGTTAGCCTCTAGGAAGAAATTCCAAAAAGGAACATACAGGTAAGGAACACAAGATCTCATAAAACCCTGAAAAAGCTGATTAAATGGGCATGATTAAATGTCGCCCTCTTGAATCATTTTGTGGTCCATTCATATGGGGGTGTGTGGAGTTAGCCTTGCAAATCGCTAATCTGATAGATAGATTCCAGGGCTCTGGTAACATCAGAGGGGTATCAATAGATATTCCCCTATCCAATAGGCAGAGCTACTGGATTGAACTGACAGCCGTGGGCTAAGTTGTAAATTTAAGCATGATGTTAACAGAAGCAAAGTTGCTGAATTGGACTAACAGCAGTATTTGACATACTGGATCTAAGCATGGTTTTTAAAAAACTACGGCTCTTTTAATGGATGAACGAGGTAAAATTAAATTCTTCATTCAAACCCCCTGGGGTTAGAGTTCTGAACTCATAGATCCATTTGGATTCTTTTTGGAGGAGGATAAGATTAAAATTCCCTTTTTTAGAGTTCAGAGTGATTTTCTCCAGGGCTTGAAAGAGCAAATTCGGGTTGCCATCATGAACATGGCGGACATGGTTCGCTACTGGAGTGCTAATATTGAGATTGGTGACAGAGTTGACATGCTGGAGAATGCGTCTCCTGAATTCTTGATACGTTTTCCCAATGTATTGGGTGCCACATGAACAGGTTATTAGATATATGACACGGGTGGTGCTACAGTTGATAAATTGTTTTACTTTATATTCTTTCAAGGTTTGACTGCATCTCACTACTTTGGAGGTTTTGACGAATTGGCAAGCCTTACAGTGGCCACATTTATGGGTCCCCATTGGAGTTTTTTCCATAAAAATCCATAAGTTTTTTGTTTTTGTTTTTTAATTGTCCTATTTATAGTTAAATCCCCCTCTCACAATATTGTAAAGCGCTACGGAATCTGTTGGCGCAATATAAATGGCAATAATAATAATGTGTAAATGCAGAAAATATTTTTGGGTAGAGCAAGTTGGTGAATAGATGTGTATATGTAAAAAGCTTTATAATCTGTAATTGAATGTAGGGGCATTAACTCCTTCAGGACAGCCGCTGTTCTATGCCGCCGTTTTTTTGGGGTTGGCTCTAAATGCCTGAGGGCGACAGAACATCCCCACCGCCTACAACACTTACTGGGTCCCCGCCGATCCCACGCCAGATGTTGTGATCCTGGAGTCTGCCTGGGAGCTCACACAGCCCCCTCTCTGCCTGATCTGGGCCATGTGATCGCGGGGTCCTTGCAATCACATGGCTGGCTTGTGCAGTGCCTGCAGGGGAACTGCCTGAACTTTCAGGCAGTCCCCCTCATGACTGTAAAATAGTTTTTTAAAGTTAAGTTATAAAACAGTTTATAAATTAAATAAAAAGTACTTAGATCTCATATATAAAATCGAAGTACTTTTATATACACATACATAATTATTAAGTGTATTTTAATATTAACATACACTTACCAACGAACTGTCAAACATTGACAAAGCAATGTTGTACCCCCTCACCCTCTCTTAATTCTGTAACCCTAAAACCAAATACAAAAGAAAAACAACGAAAAATGAAGAATTTATAAAATACACTTAGAATTATGTGAATTATATATTTAATTGTGTATATATATATATATATAGTTGAAAAAATAAATTATATACTTGTTTAAATTCGTTCTAAGTGTATTTTGGATATGAATATACATGTGTGTGTGTAAATATTTGAAGTCTTGGCCTGTAGTTGTGGGAGGGGCTTGAATTCCCTTTAAAGGGGCTGCCAATCCACTCCCACCTTACCGTTGCTGGTCTGGCGAGTCTGAAACGTTTACTTCCGGTTCAGACCGCCATTTTGGATTTTCTTACTGGTCTTCCTCGTGGTCTCCTGGTCCGGTGCTTCCCTGGCTCTGCTACCCGTCGTTGGCGTCTGCACAGCCCGTTCGTTACTTTGCCACCAGCTCCACACCGCGTTAAACCGTAAGTCAGGCCCGCAGCAAACTTTCTAGCTTTACACGGCGGAGCCCCGTTCGTTTATTTTCATTTTCGTACAAATACGGCGTTCGGCTAAATTTCCTTATCTACTCGCATGTTTACATTACTTAAACGAACGCTATCGTTCAGTTATATACAAATAAATTATCCGTTCGGTTTTCAAATTACACTTAGAATGTATCCATTTGTATGTTTCAACACTCTACCTAGTTCTTTCGGTAATTACAACAACTCACGACAAACGTTATTACAGTCACTTGTAAAAAAATTCTACTGAAGTAAATATAAATGTTGAGCCTGGATGTTGTGACCTGATATTCCTGACCTTTTTCCACAGGTTCATACTAGGGGGTTTGTACTTAGGAATTGTAATTTCTGACATCTGTGTCAAATTGTATTTACTTTCTAGGTTGGTTGGGATTTAATTTATGATTCATTCTTGGGACCAATGATACATATTAAATTAGTTAAGTGTGTAAATTTACTCTTGAACGTCGGATAATAGCTTTTACAAGCACAGAAGCCGTCATCAGCTTCCGTTTAAATCTACCTTCTGCATAGTGTTGGGTAGGTTCTTTTTTGATTTAGGGCCCGTGATCTGGCCAAACTACTACCTTACACTCGAATGCTTATATATCAATTCTCATGCCCACAGGTCGACACATCGATACTATTATAATAGCTGTTTACCTCTACAGTGACAGCTTGTCCTGACTCACATATTAGGTTCTATGCTAGAACCCACTACTTTCTATTTTTAGAGTGGTACTGGTCCTAGGTTACGTGGCCCAATTAGAAATATATTTTCTGGTCTTAATCCATAGGCTAGTGGTCCCGCGAGGCCAACACCCCTATCCGCGGGCCAAATCATAGCTAGCCGTCTCGCACTCCATTCTTTCTTATGCTTTAATTGACACCGAGAGGCCAACACCCCGCCACAACGTCCGGTGGCCTCATTTTCCCCTCGGGCCCATGCATATAGTGCCTCTCAGGCCGCTTTGCAACTAGCAGGGACTCGTCTGTCTCTCTCACAATGCATAATTGTATCACCACTTGGTTTTTAGCTTGCCCCACCAATACCCACCCAATGCATTACAGGATGATTGATTAAGCCACTTTTATATTTTTCAGTTATGTCACAAACTCCTGATATCCCTTAGGAACTTTAACTACCCAGCACACCCGCTAGGCCTGGTACAGATGTGAATAGCCCTTCGTCCCGCAGATCAAGGACCATCCCACGTCTCACAGCAGAACTCAGAAGACGCTGCATCCCTTTCCCAGCTACTGCTAGCAAGGCTGAGTTGTTTAGATTACACTACCACCGACAACTCCGAGGCAGGGGAAGGCCCTAGTGGGACTCAATTACCAGCTTTCCATGCCATGATGACTTCTCTAATGGCATCCATTGGCACAATTAGTGACAGGCTGTATAAATTGGAGGCTGGTGGTGCTAATCAGTCCACTGCCAATACTACGGTTACCAGTCATCCTCTCACTAATACTATGCCCGGTAATTCCTTTGGAATTCATTAATTCCTCGCATATGGTCCATCTCACCTAAAAAAGGACATTCTGGAAGGCAAGGATGTTAACCTGGTCTCATTGCTTATTGCCTCCCAGGATGTCCTAGAGAACAGGACCTTTGCATACGGGGATATTTCAGTAGTACTAAGGTCTAGAGACCCCCGGCTGAATAAGAATTTGTCCATCCCTGAATTCGTGCTGGGGTTTGGGATATAGAGAGATGTCTACTGCTCAGTTTACCCTGAGAAAAGAGCAGAGTTGGATGCATACATGCACAAGATGGTGGATCTGGGGCACAAATACGGTGGTACCGCTCTTTACGATTACCACCGTTCCTTCTCTGCAAAGGTGGCTACGGCTTTGGCTCAGTTAAATTTAAGCATAAATTGGACACTGAGCTATTCTGCAGGCCTCAGGCCCCCAGCTTGTGCAGTGTGTGCATCAGCAATACATAGCACCAATATCTGCCCGAATGCGGCAGAAATTGAACAAAACCAAATGGCTTCTAACTTCCAAAGACCTGCTAGAGGATTAAAAGACAAACTGGGCAGGGATATTGTATTTATAGGCAAAGTTTGCAATCATTTTAACGCAGGTAATTGTGGTTTCAGCTCTTGCAGGTTAATGCATGTATGTTCACACTATCTCACGTGCGCGAACCTCACATTATTTACCACTTTGTTACAACTATACCCATCAGGATCGCTCAATTTTGCCGTGAGGATCATTCCACAAGGTAGATCTTTCATTTCACATCTACTGTCCCTATTTCCATAATTCACCTCAGACACTTCACGTATCACATTAGACGACCACGCAACCTCTGATTTACGTATGTTTTTTTTTTTTTTTCCCTCACCTCTTGGAACGGGCGAGCCATGTTTATACCACCCCACTCTGACGCTTCACCTACACTGTGGACAGATGCCACCGCAAACACAGGTTTTGCAGCCATCTGGGGAGATCAATGGCTTTGGGGACCATGGCTGACCAAAGTCAAATCACTGCCCAAATTCACCGAGACCTCCGCTTTATTTGAGCTGTACCCAATCGTGGCAGCGGCCATTGCCTGGGGACTACATTGGTCCGGTCACACGGTTAGGTGCTACTCGGATAATATGGCTACATGCCAAATTGTCAATAAAGGCTGGTTGGCATCCCAGGTAATTCTGAGACTCTTAAGACGACTCACATAGGTAGCGGCCACCT
The DNA here is from genome assembly GCF_036172605.1 of Pelobates fuscus. Taxonomy (NCBI): domain Eukaryota; kingdom Metazoa; phylum Chordata; class Amphibia; order Anura; family Pelobatidae; genus Pelobates; species Pelobates fuscus. Next base: position 196,607,975 of record NC_086318.1, on the reverse strand, counting down.
GTCAATTCTTTATCACATGTATTCACATTCCGGGGTGCACAAACACTGGTGCTGATCACTTGTCTCGATTTCGTTTTCAGGAATTCTTCACAACACTATCCTCCGCTTCCAGATTGGCAACTCCTGCCCCACTTTTCTGAGACATGATAATGGATTAGAGGCTTTGTTAGATCACGCACGTCAAATTTCTCGCCTCGCACTTTCAGTAAACACTAGGAACACATACAATCAAAGAAGAGGGGGTGTACAAGCGCTAATATTCAAATAGTATAGTATGACAGGATAGTCAAAACAAATCCTAGAGTATAATAAGCTGCTATAACACCTTAGTCTTATCTTGTACAGTAGAAGCGAAAATGATGTGTCGGTGAAGCTCTATATATATTTCAAGGGTAGTGGTGATGAAAGTAATGGAGAACAAGAATTCACGTAAAAGTACCTTGAGTATTCTTTTAAATATGTTCACGGTAGTTAATGTTTAGTTCCTATAAAACATAACAAACCAAACAGTGCAGACTGTAATCAAAAGTTTGTATTGAAAAGGAAGAATTCCCACTCAAAATTTTTGGAGCTAAAACGTAATAGCTCAATAGTAGCGGTCTTGGGGTACGTAAAGGCGACCCTCACCCTTCTTTAATGTGAATTCTCTTGTTTCCTATAAGGATGAAAGAGCACATTTGGTGCAATGCCGTAGGTCTTGTGTGTAAAGGATAACTAAGATGGGGTATTCACAAGCTTAGAGCCATCCAAGTCTGCGCTAATCCAATCGCTTATGTGGTTAAGGACGACACACCTTCTTTAAAAATAGCAGGGAGAATGCCAATAGTATGTACCGTATATACTCGAGTATAAGCCGACCCGAATATAAGCCGAGGCCCCCAATTTTACCCCAAAAAACTGGGAAAACTTATTGACTTGAGTATAAGACTAGGGTGGGAAATGCAGCAGCTACTGGTAAATTTCTAAATAAAATTAGATCCTAAAAAAATTATATTAATTGAATATTTATTTACAGTGTGTGTATATAATGAATGCAGTGTGTGAGTGCAGTGTGTGTATATGAATGAAGTGTGAGTGTGTGATGCAGTGTGTGTTTGTGTATGTGTTGGTGGGGGTGGGCATTTTGATTGTTCTATTATTAATTATTTTATTAATTATTATTTTATATTTTAATATTATTTTTTGTTTTATTAATATTATTTTTTTCGCCCCCCCCCCCCCCTCCCTGCTTGCTAGCTGGCCAGGGAGGGGGGCTCTTACTCCCTGGTGGGCAAGTGACATTAAGGCATAAATTAAGGCACATGAGATTTATTGGATTTAAATGCAAAGCTAAACATTTTGGAAAGAGCAAAGCTGAATCAACTTGTACCAGAAATTGTAATGAACAAAAGAAAACATTAATCGAGAAATACTTTGGAATAGTTGTAAACAGCAGACTTGGTAACAAGGTGCAGTTACCAGGTCAGCAAGAGAATGTAAGGAAACTAATGGGGGTATTAATTCACTTGATGAAAATATAATTTTAAGGTAGATCAGAAGGAACATATTTTGCATTACTTTCTCCAATTGTAGAAAGGTGATGTAATCATATCTCTCAACTTAAGTGGGGGGGAGAGGGGGGCAGGCAGAGCTGTAACTTACCTGTCCTGCAGCTCCTGTCAGCTCCCTCCTCCTCCGCGCCGTCCGGTCAGCTCTTCTGTCAGCTCACACTGTAAGTCTCGCGAGAGCCGCGGCTCTCGCGAGATTTACACTGGGAGCTGACCGAGGTGCTGAACGGACGGCGCGGAGGAGAAGGGAGCTGACAGGAGCTGCAGGACAGGTAAGTAACACTCTCTCACAGCCCCCACAGCCCCAGTCTGTATTATGGCAATGCAAATTGCCATAATACAGACTATTGACTCGAGTATAAGCCGAGTTGGGGTTTTTCAGCACAAAAAATGTGCTGAAAAACTCTGCTTATACTAGAGTATATACGGTATATAAAAAATAATATACTGTATTTTTAACCGTAATGATAGTAAAAACTTTTTCACCACATCCAGCTGAGGGAACCTGTGTGGCGAAACGCGTCCCTGGAGAGACTGTGGATTATTGGACTTTTTGCCTATTTAGAATTGTTTTATATATATTTTTATACCTTTACTGTTAAAAATAAAGTATATTTTTTTTAATATTTTCGCTACTAGGAACACATACGACAGGGCTTTTCACGTATTCAAGAAATTAATCACAAAATTCCACATCCACGATATGTTCACGTTAGAATCAATATTGGGTTTCACTTCTTTTTGCCACATCAACCTTAAATTATCATATAACAATATAAAATTGTACCTTACAGCATTCAGCACCACATGCTTATCCAACAACCCAACGCTATAGGTTTCCTGACCTCCTATCAAATTAAGACAGTACTAAAAGGCATTAAAAATTGGACTACCCATAGACAACAACTTATTTCATTCACTAATCAATTTATTAGATTCTTCTCCTTTCGAACCCATAACTAATACCGTAATAAAGACCCCTATATATTTAGCTTTTTATGGGTTCCCCGTCCCAACGAATTCACGACTAGGACCATTACAACCTCTGACTACCAAAGAACTATGGACTTACAAAACCATAACGACCGTTACTATTCTTAAAACAATCAGAAACCAGCACCATAAGTCATACTATTGAAATCCCCTTGTATCCTACTTATAATAAATGGTGCCCAGTACAAGTTTTTGACACTTATTTCCTTGCACTCCACAAACAACCTCTACAACCTTTGCTCGAACTGCATGGGAACATTCTGACTACAACAAAATGTATGCTTTATGTACGACTACTGTTGACTATGCTCGGCCTAAACCCCAATCATTTCTCAAGTCACTCTTTCCGAATTGGGGAAGCATCTGCCAATCACGTACCCACTCACATTATCAAACCAATGGGACGCTGGAAATCCTCAGCTTACACACTCTACATACCTAATCCCGTTAAAGAATTAACGGGACTTATCTAAATAAATAAAGTTGTATGACGAAGTGCCCTTCGCCACTTGGTCCTGGAGAGGCCTGCTTTCCACAAGTGCCTCTTTGATGAATGTGGCTTTAAAGCCCCTATTCTACCTTCAGACAGACTATTTATGTAGGTTGCTTTATTTCTCTTATGTTTTAGTCACCCTGTACCCATTATAGGTGCAGTGTGTGTAATGTAGTTGTTTATTTTGTGTGTGTGTGTGTGTACTGTGAAATGTATTGCCTGCTCTCCTGTACTGCTGAGGATTGCTACCAACTAGGTGGATTTGGCTATGGAGCTTGTGTAGTGCCCTCTGTTGGTAGCAACAGTAATATGCACTACCTGAATAGCAAGACTGGTAATTTGCATATTCGGGTAGATTTGCATATCGCTAATTCTGCATGCAGGAGAGACATTTTGTGTTAATTATGGTCTTCCCCACTCATTTATGAATATGTAATTATGTTATAATAAGTCACTGTATGTTGCCTGCTATGATTTGACTGTTTGTAATTTTATTGAGTTTTCACAGCAATGTTAATGTTATGACCATGTGGGCTAGTCACAAGTAAAATAAAGTTTTAGACAGTTCTTCTTAATCCCTCAAAACGCAGCCATGTCTCATTATTGGAGGGAGCTGTTATAATCACACTGGGGATTGCTATGCTCTGTGTACTCCCCTGAGCTTGAATCACTTAGCTCTTTTAAGAGCTGTTCTTGTTACGCTCTCCTTGGAGGAGAGTTCTTCCCCACACAGTCCTGGATGCTGGAGGTTCATACAGGGTGGAAGGAAGAGGTCTTTCCCACACGGTCCTGGAGGACAGAAGCTGATCCAGGGTGGAAGGAAGACGGCGAGACTCTAGTCAAGCTATGGCGGTTGCGGAGTCTGCGGTGGTTGTGGTGTCCGGTGCGGTGCTTGTGGTCCTCGGCACAAGCTAGGAAGCGTCCATTAACGGAAGGATCCGTTACAAGTTGGTTAACCGTATTACGTCTTATGGTATTTTATTTTGCCCACTTTTATTACAGGCTTACTGCTTTGTCGGTTCCGGCACACCACAACCGACTGGTTCCAACTCATTGATTTTATTGTTATTATATGCTAGATTTCTGTATACGGCTATATTGCCCCGACTACAAATTTGAAGGCTTGGTCTGTAGTTGTGGGAGGGGCTTAAATTCCATTTAAAACGGCTGCCAATCCACTTCCACCTTACCGTTGCTGGTCTGGCGAGTCACCTCTCCCACCACTCCCTCTATTCATAAACACCCTCTAAGGTAGGCCCACCTTTATTACAGGCATACTGCTTTGTCGGTTCCGGCACACCACCAACTCATTGATGTTATGGTTATTATATGCTAGATTTCTGTATATGGCTATATTGCCCCAAATATATATATATATATATATATATATATATATATATAATATTTTTACATAAGTCATTTTATTAATTACAATATAAGGGACCTGCCTGACAACCCAGGCACAAAGTCAAGAGAATTTGGTTTGCAAGCCCTTAATACCTGTAATTTTCCAGGAGAGGGGGGGAGGTACTGTTTTGCTTGGGTGACTTAGCTGAACACAAATAATAGTGTTTCAAAACAATAAAACATATCATGACGATATTGTACGTGAAAGTGACGTTTTTTTCCATTTTTCACACACAAACTGCACATTCACTGACAATATAATTGCTGGGATACGTTTTACGGTTTTGAAACACTAATTTTTGTTTTCAGCCAAGTCTCCAGAGTATAACAGTATCCCCCATGTACTGGTTTTATAGTGTTTATTAAAGGTCACAGATTCAAATATAAGGCTTATTTTTCATTTTTTTTCACATTGAAATTTGCCAGATTGGCTATGTTGCCTTTGAGAGCGTATGGTAGCCCAGGAATGAGAATTACCCCATACAATTTGCAAAAGTAGACGTATTGCAAATGGGGTATGTCCAGTTTTTTTTTTTTTTTTCTAATAATCACAAACACTGGCCATAGTTAGTGTTCAAATTACGTTTTTTGCATTTTTCACACACAAACAAATATGAACGCTAAGTTCGGCCAGTGTTTGTGACTAAATAAAAATGGGCATACCTCCTTTGTAATACTTTGGGGTGTCTACTTTTGCTTATTGTTAGCTTTCAAGGGGGGGGATTTTCATTCCTGGGCTGCCATACGGTCTCAAAGGCAACATGACCAGTCTGGCATATTTCAATGTGTATAAACAATTATTTTTTTTTTTAACTTTTAAGCAGCCTCTGCCCTTCCTCTACAGTCCCTAACCTCCCCCCCCTACAGCCCCTACCCCCTCTTCTGCAGCCTCTTCTCCCCCTTGTATAGCCCATGTGCACCTCTCTACTGTCCATGATGACCAGGGATAAGGTTGTCTCAGCCCCTGTGCCCCCATAACGCCCATTTACAGCCCTTGCCACCCCTTTCTATAGTCCCTAACCCCTTCTATAGCCCCTGTACCCTGGCCTCCTTTCTATACCCCCTGTGCCCAGCGTCTACAGTTCCTGTGTCCTCCCTTTCTACAGCCCCTGTTCCCCTCTCTACTGCACCTATCGCCAACCTCTACATCCTCCCCTACAGCCCCTGTGCCCTCTCTCTACAACCCTTGTGTACTCCCCTCCCCTACAACCCCTGTTGCCAAGAGGGGCGGGTGGGTGGCAAAATGCATCTTCGCCTGTGTAATCAAAAATTCTTGCACCGGCCCTGCATGCGACTGTAAAATAATAGCAGGATCTCACATTATATGCAACCCTACCTGTTAAATGGTTCTATACTACCCATCACTGGGCATTCTGCTATATTGGTGTAAATGGTTACTACAGTCAATCACACTCTTGCTGTTTCTCCCCCTTCCCCCAAAGCATGTATGCCAGTGAGTGTCTCACTCTGAGGTAATATAACTTCAAGCATTGTGTTAACAGTACAAAATACCTAACAGAGAGCTATGTACTCATTTATGAATGAAGCACATTTTAAGTTCTCACTGGTACTCCTCCCGAAGCACAGTTGGTGCTTGATATATTAAAACCACTGTATGGGTCTTAAATTTAGGAGGAAGACAATGTTCACATGCTTTAAAACCCTACTAGCTCACAAGAAACCCTACTTTTGTCCTACTTAAATCAAAATAGAAAAAGGACTGCAATTGAAAATACCACCTTCCCAGTGAGAAACAGCAGCTACTAGTATGTAATGCATCTCAATATACCTATCACACTGGTAAGCCAGTAAAAAGGTGATTTTTAGATGATATGTGGTACATGATTCTGGCACGGTTAGCTCATATTTATCTCAATACTTGTTACAGGTGCAAATCTCCCAGGAGTGCTATACTGCATAAATTCTGGAAATGCACATTAGTGACAACCTATTGGTCCTCCATCCAATCTGCCAATAAAACACTCACAAGACTTCTACTACAAATAGATCCTACCGGTTTTCTCGTAGATATGCTGCCTCCATGGTTCTATGAAGCCAAAAAGAAAAAAAAAAATTAGTGCACCATATAATTCTAGCAGCCCACATGAATATATAGCAAAACAAGTCTACCCCGCACCTGTAATATAACTACACCCTTTTCCGAAATTATTATGCAAATTCTATTTAAGTTTCACAAAGATTAAATATTTTGTTTTTCAGTTTAACTCATGGATGGCATTGTGTCTCAGGGCTCTTTTGATCACTGAAAACAATCTCGGACACCTGTGATAATTAGATTGCCAGGTGAGCCCAATTTAATAAAAAACTACTAAAGGAGGGTGTTCCACATTATTAAGCAAAGCACCATTTTCATGCAATATGGGGAAGAAAAAGGATCTCTCTGCTGCCGATAGGAGTGAAATAGTTCAATGCCTTGGACGAGGTATGAAAACATTAGATATTTAAAGAAAACGTAAGCGTGATCATCGCACTATTAAGAGATTTGTGGCTGATTCAGAGCACAGACGGGTTTGTGCAGATAAAGGCACATTGAGGAAGATTTCTGCCAGATCCATGCATCGGATCAAGAGAGCAGCTGCTAAAATACCATTACATAGCAGCAAACAGATATTTGAAGCTGCTGGTGCCTCTGGAGTCCCACGGATATCAAGGTGTAGAGTCCTCCAGAGTCTTGCAACTGTGCATAAACCTTCTATTCGGCCACCACTAACCAATGCTCACAAGCAGAAACGGCTGCATTGGGCAGAAAAATACATGAAGACTAATTTTCAAACAGTCCTGTTCACTGAGGAGTGCCGTGCAACCCTGGATGGCCCAGATGGATGGAGTAGTGAATGGTTGGTGGACGGCCATCCTGTTACAACAAGGCTGCGACGTCAGCAAGGCGGTGGTGGAGTCATGTTTTGGGCCGGAATCATGGGAAGAGAGCTGGTCGGGCCCTTTAGGTTCCTCGAAGGTGTAAAGATGACCTCTGCAAAGTATGTGGAGTTTCTGACTGACCACTTTCTTCCCTGGTACAAAAGGAAGAACTATGCTTTCCGTAATAAAATCATCTTCATGCATGACAATGCACCATCTCATGCTGCAAAGAATACCTCTGCATCAATGGCTGCTATGGGGATAAAAGGAGAGAAAGTCATGGTGTGGCCTCCATCCTCCCCTGACCTCAATCCTATTGAGAACCTTTGGAGCATCCTCAAGCAAAAGATCTATGAGGGTGGGAGGCAGTTTACATCCAAACAGCAGCTCTGGGAGGCTATTCTGACATCTTGCAAACAAATTCAAGCAGAAACTGTCCAAAAACTCACAAGTTCAATGGATGCAAGACTTGTGAAGCTGCAATCAAATAAGGGGTCCTATGTTAAAATGTAACGTGACCTGTTAAAATGTTTAACCCCTTAAGGACACAACTTCTGAATAGATCCGTCATGTGTCCTTAAGGGGTTAAAAAGTAAAAATGTTGTTATAAGTTTGATTGAAATAGCTTTTGATGGGGGCGGGGCCGCACCGCCGAGCTGGACGGTCGCACGCACGTCCAGCTCCTGCTGAGCATCCATAATTAAACACCTAAAACATGGTATACGACCTAAGAACAAACCGACAGCATGGGTGTTTGGTGACACGGAGACACCGGATCCAGGGAGAGGCTGGCTCATGGAGCTGCAGCCCTCGACGACCGAGTGGGGGCCTAAGCCAGCGGTGAGAGGGGTGGACGGCCGATGCCCCTCTATCCTGCCTAAAGGTGCCGACTTGGACGCTGAGACTTGGGCGGACTTGGCCCAGTTTCCCCCCCCCTCTATGGACCGGCGGGGGTGATTCCGGTCCTCACCTGTGCACTCAAGACCCGAAGACAAGGCCACTCTGCTCGAGAGCCTGAACACACCACCCAAGATGGCGGATGCCATGTGTGCCGAGATCGGCAGAAGAGACTGCTCCATGGCGGAGAACGGAGCGACTAATAAAGCGCCCAGGGGGCAGAAAGAGTCCAGGCCCATCATACCAAGCACCGCAGCCCTGCGCACAACTACTCACCCGCCAACCCCACAGGCCACATCACAGGCAAATAACGGAGGAGGCCTAGCCAGACCCATAATGGCGGCCACACTGGTTCCCGTCGCACACCATTTATTTATTCCAACGACTACCATCCACGTCAAGCACCCTCCCTAAGAGACACTCACCTCTGGACATCCAGAGAAAGCACTCCTGGCTACTGGGGGAGACAGCCCCTGGGACTCTCACAAGGTACACAAACACCCCTGGAGCAGCACCGCCAGAACAGCGACGGACACCCGCACCCGGTGATACCGACATGGTGGATCGGGCATCGGCTAAGCACAAGCCTCGGACCTACCAAGCCACAGGCCCCTGGAGCATTAAGAACTCTAGACCAAGCAGGGTGACAAGCTACTGCTATAATACTCTTAGAATATAATTTCCTGCTAACGTGTCTACCTCAATCTTTTCAGCATAATATATTGTTTAACATGTATATAAGCATGCCCTCACTAACTTAACTTGTATACCCATACTCAGATAGACATGTAATCTTGTATAGGATAAAAGTCAAGCACTGTACAGCAGGGAATGGTCTGTCTAGCATACACAGTAGGGTCTATAGTCCTAACCCAAGATGAATATAGCCTGAGAACCCTCAGATTTACCTACTCTATAGAACAGTAGGTGACCTAACTCTTAGAGCAAAGCGTGCTACAATCTGGACACGTATACTAGCAATCTGTATAACCACTGTTATCTTCTCAAAAATGTGCCGTACATTCATGCCATGACATTGTTTAGCTTATGACTTACCAATCATATATTATTGTAATTGCTACACACCTAAGCATGACCAGCTCAGATATCACTGTTTTATATATCTCTTGCTAGCGACTAACAAAACAAGAAAAATGTGCATGTAATCATAACTACCCCGTTGTAACTAATGTTGAAAAGTAACGCGAGTAATGCCGTTGGGGTACCTCGCGAATGTTGTCATATTTCTCTGCACAACAACAAAAAAAAAATAGCTTTTGATTTCAGTAAATATGCTGCAAACACAACAAATGACAATTTTCTGTTCTTTACAACCTATAAGGTGTTTTGAAACTTACTGTGCGTAATAATATGGAACAGTGCATTGTAAGTTTATGTTTAAAAAAAAAAAAAAAATACTGTCATCATTAGGTTTGTTCAATAAAATTTGAATTGTACGCTTAATAGTTGATAACATGAGAATTATGCTGACTGTTATTTACATCAATTATTTAGGTAAATGAGAAATATAATTTGCATAATAATTTTGAACAAGGTCGATTATGATCAACTATTGAAGCCACAAGGAATCATAATGAGATTGCATGTAAAATACAGAAAACCCAAACCAAATTTAAGCACATTTGGAAATCATGGGACAGGCTCTACGAGTTATACCAATCACCAGGTCCATCGCCTTGCGAGGGGCAATGTTACGTTTTAATAGAACCTCTACCACCCTTGTTTCCCATTTTTACTCATGTTGAATACAGTGTTTGAATTATTCAGGATGTATCTAGCAACTGGGCATGTGTAATACATTCTCAACTAAAACTATTTCCCAAAAACGTAGCTCTATCCACTTCCAATGGCAGGGTTTAGTGGAAATCACTTAGACCAAGCATGTCAAACTTGCGGGCTGCATGCGGCCCACATGGGACATCTTTGCGAGTACATGCGTACATGCATACATGCTCGGTGTTATAGCAGAGTAGGCACCTACTTTCCCCACATTGCAGGTGCCTACTCTGCTAAAACTTAGCCAGCTCAGTGTTTCTGCTCCCTCGCGCGCCGTCTGTAGTAAAGCTGGGCACCGGAATGTGACGTCATATTGCGGTACCTGTAAACCACGCGAAGGAGCAGATCGAAGGACCCCAGGGAGATGCCCCACATCAGCTCCAAAAGGTAGGGCAATAAAGTAAAGTATGTGTGTGTGGGGGGTCAGTGTTGCATTGGCTGCGACTGGACAGTGGAGTACCTGGAGGTGCATGGAGGCACGCAACACCACGTCACATTCCGACGTGACATCAATGTGCTCCACCTTTACAGAGTTTCAAGAAGTAGCGGGAGGATCAGATTTGACACAGGGTGCGGACGGCGCCATTTGGGGTATATCGGAGTCGCTGGGATTTAGTAGAGGGGGGTGCTGTGGTTTAGTAGAGGGGAATTCTGTTTTTTTTAATACTGTAATTTTCAAAATAAACCTTTGTTTCTATGAAAATTTAAGTTGTTTTTGTTTTTTTAACCTTGTTTATGTGGCCCATGCTAGACTTTAACATGCTTGTCTTGTTACCGAGTAAACTAACAGAAGCCAAACAGAGAGAGATGGATGCAGGTCTTCAGGAAGTGAGAAGTCTTTATTAACATACCGATCGGGCCTCAGATGAACTATCGTTCCAAACAGATCTGAGAGACCAATACATGGTGTACATTCATTTTATAGTACTATAACTCCTCCCATTAATAGATACGCCCACATATACCTTTAACCAATCAATGAGCAGAGTATAGACTTGTTCATCTGGTCAGACCACATGGCTCATCCAAGACAAAGGAGAAATAAGTGCAATTTCAATTCCTGCACGTGCTATTGATGATGGTATCCTAGCTACGTGTAGCTAACTAACTGACACAACATACACATATGCCACGTGGAAATCTTGGCCTACTAAATTTACATTCACTGAAATTCCACCACATTCCCCCCTTTGATGCCTCTGATACAAAATTATTCCAGATGTGCATCACCAGTCACAGGTTACCAATACCTCTCAAGTAGCCATTGAACCAGAGTAGACCTTGTAAGCATCTTAGCAAAAACTCCTTCAGCATTCCTCATCCTGAATATGTTCTCTTAGGGCTAGGGGATCATATCTATAGACAGCCATTACATGTGCAGCTGTCTTTCTTTCTATAGTACTCTCTATAATACTACGTAAGGATCTAACCACTAATGGAATTAGACAGGGCAGAAAGAGACATAAGAATATGATAAACACTACTCCTCCTACTAACGCCTTAACTCCTTCAAGCTGCTCATACCAACTTCCAAACCAACTATTAGGATTATACCCATTCCAGACCTGAGCCGGTACATGCGCAAGTTTAACCATGTGACTAGTAAGTTCAGCCACTGCCCGACCTTCATCATCTATGTGCAAACAACAGTTGCTAAGGTTAAACTTTCCGCATTCACCTCCTTCCACTGCTAATAGGTAATCCAAAGCTAATCTATTTTGATAGATGGCTGATCTCATCCTGGTATTTTGCTTAGCTAGAAGATTAAGTGCTTGAGCTGTCTCATTAGTAATAATCTCAACCACTGCCTGTAGTCTTATAATATGGTTGAGCAAATATATCGGAGTTCTATATCCATAAGTGCCACTGATGTAGAATTATTAAAAATCTTTATTGAACCTGTATTGAATTATTGTACTAACTCCATCTTAACCTCACATAATGACAGACCCTCCATTTTGTCCACATTACATGACAGAATTTCCCAGCAACATTTAGTGTAATGAATAGAGACTGTATTTTCTATAAAGACATAGCTGACTCCGGAATTATTGAATCTCCTGTAACATGCAACAAAGTATAACCAAGGCCAAGGCCATGAGAACGCCGGCCTAATGAAATGTTCTATTCATAAAAGAACCCTGCACCTGACCACGAGTCTGACATCACTAACTGCCCAAAATGACGCTCAAGCCCCCCCTTCCCACCGAGTAAGCCTCGTGCTGGGAGAGATGGCGCTTGAGCCATCTGTCCACACCCGTGTCCAGAACAATACCACCTCCCGGTGGGAGGACACCTAGTTAACCACTTAGTTTTTGATCCAATTAATAATATTGATGGGTGGACACTGACATAGTCACTTAACATTTAATCCAATTAATGATGTTTATTTGTTATCTGATATTCAATGATGATGTCATTTTGCCTTTAAAAGGGTCTGCATACCCGTTTTTTAACCAGATGCTAATAAATTTCCTCGAAGTTATTTTAACCTGAACTCCGTGTGTCAGTCTGAATTACTTCTGCGTATACGCAATTTAATCATCTCAAATTTGGACAGGAACAGATAGACATTTAAACATTTTTGTTTATTTCTAAATTAATCTACATCAATTTGGCGTCCAGAACGTGGGGCACCGGGCTATGGCCTCTGGCCGGTAAGCCGTCCTAAGGAAGATGCTGTTGGACGGGGGAATCCTGGGGGTAGGAAAGGAGACTGATCACCTCCAGGTACACGGTAGAGACTTCTGCAGAGCCACCGGTATGTTCCGGCCCCTTTGATTGACCCGTCCACGTGTCTGTGACTGCTTCCCGAGAGGACATCAAAGACCGGTAATATCTTGCCCGGTGTCTTGTTACTCACTTGTTTACCTGCATTTAGTCTATCTGTTGCCTGGGTGTGTTTGTATTGGCCTGTTTTAGTTTAAGTGCCCGGGTAGAGTGTTTATCTGTGTACCCCTTTTGGGATAAAGGGGGGTGGACCTGTGGTAGTTTGCCTGGGGGTCCTATGTTTGTCTGTTTACCCCTTTTGGGATAAAGGGGGGTGGACCTGGGGGTGTTTGCCTGGGGTCCTCTGTTTGCCTGTTTACTCCTTTTAGGAACCACGTGGCTGTGGTTGTAAGGAAAAAGGGGGGTGGACCTGTGGAAGTTTTCCTGGGGGTCTTCTTTGCCTGTTTACCTCTTTTAGGAGCCTCGTGGCTGTGGCTGTAAGGAAAAAGAGGAGGGGGGAATCTGTGGAGGGGTGTAGACTCATTGCTTCCTGGGGATTCCCCATGGTGTCACTTTGATAGCCTAGCTAGCCTCATTGTGCACAAAACTCTGCTTGCAGAGAGGTGGTAACCTCCAGCTTCGAGCGCTGAGGCTGGTGGAATTCCAATTTTTATTTGTGGCGGGCGGATTCAAGCAGGCATTGCTTGTCTCCAGCACCACGTGGTAGTGAGACTTACGGGTGGGTCCGTATGGGGCGCTACGGGAGTGAGGATAGAGGTGGCCACACTTAGTGGACTGCTGTAACGAGGGAGGCTATACAGGATTCGGGTCGGAGAGGATTGCGGTTTCCTGTGGCCGCTGGTAGTGAGACTTACGAAAGTCGTTCTCCGAGCGGGGACACTACGAGGTTGAGGGAGGTGACTTTGGTCACACGAGTAAAGGAAAGGGATTACTGTTGATTTTATTTTGAACTGTGATGCATGCACTGTATTTCAATTGACATAGTAACACTCTCTCACAGCCCCCACAGCCCCAGTCTGTATTATGGCAATGCAAATTGCCATAATACAGACTATTGACTCGAGTATAAGCCGAGTTGGGGTTTTTCAGCACAAAAAATGTGCTGAAAAACTCTGCTTATACTAGAGTATATACGGTATATAAAAAATAATATACTGTATTTTTAACCGTAATGATAGTAAAAACTTTTTCACCACATCCAGCTGAGGGAACCTGTGTGGCGAAACGCGTCCCTGGAGAGACTGTGGATTATTGGACTTTTTGCCTATTTAGAATTGTTTTATATATATTTTTATACCTTTACTGTTAAAAATAAAGTATATTTTTTTTAATATTTTCGCTACTAGGAACACATACGACAGGGCTTTTCACGTATTCAAGAAATTAATCACAAAATTCCACATCCACGATATGTTCACGTTAGAATCAATATTGGGTTTCACTTCTTTTTGCCACATCAACCTTAAATTATCATATAACAATATAAAATTGTACCTTACAGCATTCAGCACCACATGCTTATCCAACAACCCAACGCTATAGGTTTCCTGACCTCCTATCAAATTAAGACAGTACTAAAAGGCATTAAAAATTGGACTACCCATAGACAACAACTTATTTCATTCACTAATCAATTTATTAGATTCTTCTCCTTTCGAACCCATAACTAATACCGTAATAAAGACCCCTATATATTTAGCTTTTTATGGGTTCCCCGTCCCAACGAATTCACGACTAGGACCATTACAACCTCTGACTACCAAAGAACTATGGACTTACAAAACCATAACGACCGTTACTATTCTTAAAACAATCAGAAACCAGCACCATAAGTCATACTATTGAAATCCCCTTGTATCCTACTTATAATAAATGGTGCCCAGTACAAGTTTTTGACACTTATTTCCTTGCACTCCACAAACAACCTCTACAACCTTTGCTCGAACTGCATGGGAACATTCTGACTACAACAAAATGTATGCTTTATGTACGACTACTGTTGACTATGCTCGGCCTAAACCCCAATCATTTCTCAAGTCACTCTTTCCGAATTGGGGAAGCATCTGCCAATCACGTACCCACTCACATTATCAAACCAATGGGACGCTGGAAATCCTCAGCTTACACACTCTACATACCTAATCCCGTTAAAGAATTAACGGGACTTATCTAAATAAATAAAGTTGTATGACGAAGTGCCCTTCGCCACTTGGTCCTGGAGAGGCCTGCTTTCCACAAGTGCCTCTTTGATGAATGTGGCTTTAAAGCCCCTATTCTACCTTCAGACAGACTATTTATGTAGGTTGCTTTATTTCTCTTATGTTTTAGTCACCCTGTACCCATTATAGGTGCAGTGTGTGTAATGTAGTTGTTTATTTTGTGTGTGTGTGTGTGTACTGTGAAATGTATTGCCTGCTCTCCTGTACTGCTGAGGATTGCTACCAACTAGGTGGATTTGGCTATGGAGCTTGTGTAGTGCCCTCTGTTGGTAGCAACAGTAATATGCACTACCTGAATAGCAAGACTGGTAATTTGCATATTCGGGTAGATTTGCATATCGCTAATTCTGCATGCAGGAGAGACATTTTGTGTTAATTATGGTCTTCCCCACTCATTTATGAATATGTAATTATGTTATAATAAGTCACTGTATGTTGCCTGCTATGATTTGACTGTTTGTAATTTTATTGAGTTTTCACAGCAATGTTAATGTTATGACCATGTGGGCTAGTCACAAGTAAAATAAAGTTTTAGACAGTTCTTCTTAATCCCTCAAAACGCAGCCATGTCTCATTATTGGAGGGAGCTGTTATAATCACACTGGGGATTGCTATGCTCTGTGTACTCCCCTGAGCTTGAATCACTTAGCTCTTTTAAGAGCTGTTCTTGTTACGCTCTCCTTGGAGGAGAGTTCTTCCCCACACAGTCCTGGATGCTGGAGGTTCATACAGGGTGGAAGGAAGAGGTCTTTCCCACACGGTCCTGGAGGACAGAAGCTGATCCAGGGTGGAAGGAAGACGGCGAGACTCTAGTCAAGCTATGGCGGTTGCGGAGTCTGCGGTGGTTGTGGTGTCCGGTGCGGTGCTTGTGGTCCTCGGCACAAGCTAGGAAGCGTCCATTAACGGAAGGATCCGTTACAAGTTGGTTAACCGTATTACGTCTTATGGTATTTTATTTTGCCCACTTTTATTACAGGCTTACTGCTTTGTCGGTTCCGGCACACCACAACCGACTGGTTCCAACTCATTGATTTTATTGTTATTATATGCTAGATTTCTGTATACGGCTATATTGCCCCGACTACAAATTTGAAGGCTTGGTCTGTAGTTGTGGGAGGGGCTTAAATTCCATTTAAAACGGCTGCCAATCCACTTCCACCTTACCGTTGCTGGTCTGGCGAGTCACCTCTCCCACCACTCCCTCTATTCATAAACACCCTCTAAGGTAGGCCCACCTTTATTACAGGCATACTGCTTTGTCGGTTCCGGCACACCACCAACTCATTGATGTTATGGTTATTATATGCTAGATTTCTGTATATGGCTATATTGCCCCAAATATATATATATATATATATATATATATATATATATAATATTTTTACATAAGTCATTTTATTAATTACAATATAAGGGACCTGCCTGACAACCCAGGCACAAAGTCAAGAGAATTTGGTTTGCAAGCCCTTAATACCTGTAATTTTCCAGGAGAGGGGGGGAGGTACTGTTTTGCTTGGGTGACTTAGCTGAACACAAATAATAGTGTTTCAAAACAATAAAACATATCATGACGATATTGTACGTGAAAGTGACGTTTTTTTCCATTTTTCACACACAAACTGCACATTCACTGACAATATAATTGCTGGGATACGTTTTACGGTTTTGAAACACTAATTTTTGTTTTCAGCCAAGTCTCCAGAGTATAACAGTATCCCCCATGTACTGGTTTTATAGTGTTTATTAAAGGTCACAGATTCAAATATAAGGCTTATTTTTCATTTTTTTTCACATTGAAATTTGCCAGATTGGCTATGTTGCCTTTGAGAGCGTATGGTAGCCCAGGAATGAGAATTACCCCATACAATTTGCAAAAGTAGACGTATTGCAAATGGGGTATGTCCAGTTTTTTTTTTTTTTTTCTAATAATCACAAACACTGGCCATAGTTAGTGTTCAAATTACGTTTTTTGCATTTTTCACACACAAACAAATATGAACGCTAAGTTCGGCCAGTGTTTGTGACTAAATAAAAATGGGCATACCTCCTTTGTAATACTTTGGGGTGTCTACTTTTGCTTATTGTTAGCTTTCAAGGGGGGGGATTTTCATTCCTGGGCTGCCATACGGTCTCAAAGGCAACATGACCAGTCTGGCATATTTCAATGTGTATAAACAATTATTTTTTTTTTTAACTTTTAAGCAGCCTCTGCCCTTCCTCTACAGTCCCTAACCTCCCCCCCCTACAGCCCCTACCCCCTCTTCTGCAGCCTCTTCTCCCCCTTGTATAGCCCATGTGCACCTCTCTACTGTCCATGATGACCAGGGATAAGGTTGTCTCAGCCCCTGTGCCCCCATAACGCCCATTTACAGCCCTTGCCACCCCTTTCTATAGTCCCTAACCCCTTCTATAGCCCCTGTACCCTGGCCTCCTTTCTATACCCCCTGTGCCCAGCGTCTACAGTTCCTGTGTCCTCCCTTTCTACAGCCCCTGTTCCCCTCTCTACTGCACCTATCGCCAACCTCTACATCCTCCCCTACAGCCCCTGTGCCCTCTCTCTACAACCCTTGTGTACTCCCCTCCCCTACAACCCCTGTTGCCAAGAGGGGCGGGTGGGTGGCAAAATGCATCTTCGCCTGTGTAATCAAAAATTCTTGCACCGGCCCTGCATGCGACTGTAAAATAATAGCAGGATCTCACATTATATGCAACCCTACCTGTTAAATGGTTCTATACTACCCATCACTGGGCATTCTGCTATATTGGTGTAAATGGTTACTACAGTCAATCACACTCTTGCTGTTTCTCCCCCTTCCCCCAAAGCATGTATGCCAGTGAGTGTCTCACTCTGAGGTAATATAACTTCAAGCATTGTGTTAACAGTACAAAATACCTAACAGAGAGCTATGTACTCATTTATGAATGAAGCACATTTTAAGTTCTCACTGGTACTCCTCCCGAAGCACAGTTGGTGCTTGATATATTAAAACCACTGTATGGGTCTTAAATTTAGGAGGAAGACAATGTTCACATGCTTTAAAACCCTACTAGCTCACAAGAAACCCTACTTTTGTCCTACTTAAATCAAAATAGAAAAAGGACTGCAATTGAAAATACCACCTTCCCAGTGAGAAACAGCAGCTACTAGTATGTAATGCATCTCAATATACCTATCACACTGGTAAGCCAGTAAAAAGGTGATTTTTAGATGATATGTGGTACATGATTCTGGCACGGTTAGCTCATATTTATCTCAATACTTGTTACAGGTGCAAATCTCCCAGGAGTGCTATACTGCATAAATTCTGGAAATGCACATTAGTGACAACCTATTGGTCCTCCATCCAATCTGCCAATAAAACACTCACAAGACTTCTACTACAAATAGATCCTACCGGTTTTCTCGTAGATATGCTGCCTCCATGGTTCTATGAAGCCAAAAAGAAAAAAAAAAATTAGTGCACCATATAATTCTAGCAGCCCACATGAATATATAGCAAAACAAGTCTACCCCGCACCTGTAATATAACTACACCCTTTTCCGAAATTATTATGCAAATTCTATTTAAGTTTCACAAAGATTAAATATTTTGTTTTTCAGTTTAACTCATGGATGGCATTGTGTCTCAGGGCTCTTTTGATCACTGAAAACAATCTCGGACACCTGTGATAATTAGATTGCCAGGTGAGCCCAATTTAATAAAAAACTACTAAAGGAGGGTGTTCCACATTATTAAGCAAAGCACCATTTTCATGCAATATGGGGAAGAAAAAGGATCTCTCTGCTGCCGATAGGAGTGAAATAGTTCAATGCCTTGGACGAGGTATGAAAACATTAGATATTTAAAGAAAACGTAAGCGTGATCATCGCACTATTAAGAGATTTGTGGCTGATTCAGAGCACAGACGGGTTTGTGCAGATAAAGGCACATTGAGGAAGATTTCTGCCAGATCCATGCATCGGATCAAGAGAGCAGCTGCTAAAATACCATTACATAGCAGCAAACAGATATTTGAAGCTGCTGGTGCCTCTGGAGTCCCACGGATATCAAGGTGTAGAGTCCTCCAGAGTCTTGCAACTGTGCATAAACCTTCTATTCGGCCACCACTAACCAATGCTCACAAGCAGAAACGGCTGCATTGGGCAGAAAAATACATGAAGACTAATTTTCAAACAGTCCTGTTCACTGAGGAGTGCCGTGCAACCCTGGATGGCCCAGATGGATGGAGTAGTGAATGGTTGGTGGACGGCCATCCTGTTACAACAAGGCTGCGACGTCAGCAAGGCGGTGGTGGAGTCATGTTTTGGGCCGGAATCATGGGAAGAGAGCTGGTCGGGCCCTTTAGGTTCCTCGAAGGTGTAAAGATGACCTCTGCAAAGTATGTGGAGTTTCTGACTGACCACTTTCTTCCCTGGTACAAAAGGAAGAACTATGCTTTCCGTAATAAAATCATCTTCATGCATGACAATGCACCATCTCATGCTGCAAAGAATACCTCTGCATCAATGGCTGCTATGGGGATAAAAGGAGAGAAAGTCATGGTGTGGCCTCCATCCTCCCCTGACCTCAATCCTATTGAGAACCTTTGGAGCATCCTCAAGCAAAAGATCTATGAGGGTGGGAGGCAGTTTACATCCAAACAGCAGCTCTGGGAGGCTATTCTGACATCTTGCAAACAAATTCAAGCAGAAACTGTCCAAAAACTCACAAGTTCAATGGATGCAAGACTTGTGAAGCTGCAATCAAATAAGGGGTCCTATGTTAAAATGTAACGTGACCTGTTAAAATGTTTAACCCCTTAAGGACACAACTTCTGAATAGATCCGTCATGTGTCCTTAAGGGGTTAAAAAGTAAAAATGTTGTTATAAGTTTGATTGAAATAGCTTTTGATGGGGGCGGGGCCGCACCGCCGAGCTGGACGGTCGCACGCACGTCCAGCTCCTGCTGAGCATCCATAATTAAACACCTAAAACATGGTATACGACCTAAGAACAAACCGACAGCATGGGTGTTTGGTGACACGGAGACACCGGATCCAGGGAGAGGCTGGCTCATGGAGCTGCAGCCCTCGACGACCGAGTGGGGGCCTAAGCCAGCGGTGAGAGGGGTGGACGGCCGATGCCCCTCTATCCTGCCTAAAGGTGCCGACTTGGACGCTGAGACTTGGGCGGACTTGGCCCAGTTTCCCCCCCCCTCTATGGACCGGCGGGGGTGATTCCGGTCCTCACCTGTGCACTCAAGACCCGAAGACAAGGCCACTCTGCTCGAGAGCCTGAACACACCACCCAAGATGGCGGATGCCATGTGTGCCGAGATCGGCAGAAGAGACTGCTCCATGGCGGAGAACGGAGCGACTAATAAAGCGCCCAGGGGGCAGAAAGAGTCCAGGCCCATCATACCAAGCACCGCAGCCCTGCGCACAACTACTCACCCGCCAACCCCACAGGCCACATCACAGGCAAATAACGGAGGAGGCCTAGCCAGACCCATAATGGCGGCCACACTGGTTCCCGTCGCACACCATTTATTTATTCCAACGACTACCATCCACGTCAAGCACCCTCCCTAAGAGACACTCACCTCTGGACATCCAGAGAAAGCACTCCTGGCTACTGGGGGAGACAGCCCCTGGGACTCTCACAAGGTACACAAACACCCCTGGAGCAGCACCGCCAGAACAGCGACGGACACCCGCACCCGGTGATACCGACATGGTGGATCGGGCATCGGCTAAGCACAAGCCTCGGACCTACCAAGCCACAGGCCCCTGGAGCATTAAGAACTCTAGACCAAGCAGGGTGACAAGCTACTGCTATAATACTCTTAGAATATAATTTCCTGCTAACGTGTCTACCTCAATCTTTTCAGCATAATATATTGTTTAACATGTATATAAGCATGCCCTCACTAACTTAACTTGTATACCCATACTCAGATAGACATGTAATCTTGTATAGGATAAAAGTCAAGCACTGTACAGCAGGGAATGGTCTGTCTAGCATACACAGTAGGGTCTATAGTCCTAACCCAAGATGAATATAGCCTGAGAACCCTCAGATTTACCTACTCTATAGAACAGTAGGTGACCTAACTCTTAGAGCAAAGCGTGCTACAATCTGGACACGTATACTAGCAATCTGTATAACCACTGTTATCTTCTCAAAAATGTGCCGTACATTCATGCCATGACATTGTTTAGCTTATGACTTACCAATCATATATTATTGTAATTGCTACACACCTAAGCATGACCAGCTCAGATATCACTGTTTTATATATCTCTTGCTAGCGACTAACAAAACAAGAAAAATGTGCATGTAATCATAACTACCCCGTTGTAACTAATGTTGAAAAGTAACGCGAGTAATGCCGTTGGGGTACCTCGCGAATGTTGTCATATTTCTCTGCACAACAACAAAAAAAAAATAGCTTTTGATTTCAGTAAATATGCTGCAAACACAACAAATGACAATTTTCTGTTCTTTACAACCTATAAGGTGTTTTGAAACTTACTGTGCGTAATAATATGGAACAGTGCATTGTAAGTTTATGTTTAAAAAAAAAAAAAAAATACTGTCATCATTAGGTTTGTTCAATAAAATTTGAATTGTACGCTTAATAGTTGATAACATGAGAATTATGCTGACTGTTATTTACATCAATTATTTAGGTAAATGAGAAATATAATTTGCATAATAATTTTGAACAAGGTCGATTATGATCAACTATTGAAGCCACAAGGAATCATAATGAGATTGCATGTAAAATACAGAAAACCCAAACCAAATTTAAGCACATTTGGAAATCATGGGACAGGCTCTACGAGTTATACCAATCACCAGGTCCATCGCCTTGCGAGGGGCAATGTTACGTTTTAATAGAACCTCTACCACCCTTGTTTCCCATTTTTACTCATGTTGAATACAGTGTTTGAATTATTCAGGATGTATCTAGCAACTGGGCATGTGTAATACATTCTCAACTAAAACTATTTCCCAAAAACGTAGCTCTATCCACTTCCAATGGCAGGGTTTAGTGGAAATCACTTAGACCAAGCATGTCAAACTTGCGGGCTGCATGCGGCCCACATGGGACATCTTTGCGAGTACATGCGTACATGCATACATGCTCGGTGTTATAGCAGAGTAGGCACCTACTTTCCCCACATTGCAGGTGCCTACTCTGCTAAAACTTAGCCAGCTCAGTGTTTCTGCTCCCTCGCGCGCCGTCTGTAGTAAAGCTGGGCACCGGAATGTGACGTCATATTGCGGTACCTGTAAACCACGCGAAGGAGCAGATCGAAGGACCCCAGGGAGATGCCCCACATCAGCTCCAAAAGGTAGGGCAATAAAGTAAAGTATGTGTGTGTGGGGGGTCAGTGTTGCATTGGCTGCGACTGGACAGTGGAGTACCTGGAGGTGCATGGAGGCACGCAACACCACGTCACATTCCGACGTGACATCAATGTGCTCCACCTTTACAGAGTTTCAAGAAGTAGCGGGAGGATCAGATTTGACACAGGGTGCGGACGGCGCCATTTGGGGTATATCGGAGTCGCTGGGATTTAGTAGAGGGGGGTGCTGTGGTTTAGTAGAGGGGAATTCTGTTTTTTTTAATACTGTAATTTTCAAAATAAACCTTTGTTTCTATGAAAATTTAAGTTGTTTTTGTTTTTTTAACCTTGTTTATGTGGCCCATGCTAGACTTTAACATGCTTGTCTTGTTACCGAGTAAACTAACAGAAGCCAAACAGAGAGAGATGGATGCAGGTCTTCAGGAAGTGAGAAGTCTTTATTAACATACCGATCGGGCCTCAGATGAACTATCGTTCCAAACAGATCTGAGAGACCAATACATGGTGTACATTCATTTTATAGTACTATAACTCCTCCCATTAATAGATACGCCCACATATACCTTTAACCAATCAATGAGCAGAGTATAGACTTGTTCATCTGGTCAGACCACATGGCTCATCCAAGACAAAGGAGAAATAAGTGCAATTTCAATTCCTGCACGTGCTATTGATGATGGTATCCTAGCTACGTGTAGCTAACTAACTGACACAACATACACATATGCCACGTGGAAATCTTGGCCTACTAAATTTACATTCACTGAAATTCCACCACATTCCCCCCTTTGATGCCTCTGATACAAAATTATTCCAGATGTGCATCACCAGTCACAGGTTACCAATACCTCTCAAGTAGCCATTGAACCAGAGTAGACCTTGTAAGCATCTTAGCAAAAACTCCTTCAGCATTCCTCATCCTGAATATGTTCTCTTAGGGCTAGGGGATCATATCTATAGACAGCCATTACATGTGCAGCTGTCTTTCTTTCTATAGTACTCTCTATAATACTACGTAAGGATCTAACCACTAATGGAATTAGACAGGGCAGAAAGAGACATAAGAATATGATAAACACTACTCCTCCTACTAACGCCTTAACTCCTTCAAGCTGCTCATACCAACTTCCAAACCAACTATTAGGATTATACCCATTCCAGACCTGAGCCGGTACATGCGCAAGTTTAACCATGTGACTAGTAAGTTCAGCCACTGCCCGACCTTCATCATCTATGTGCAAACAACAGTTGCTAAGGTTAAACTTTCCGCATTCACCTCCTTCCACTGCTAATAGGTAATCCAAAGCTAATCTATTTTGATAGATGGCTGATCTCATCCTGGTATTTTGCTTAGCTAGAAGATTAAGTGCTTGAGCTGTCTCATTAGTAATAATCTCAACCACTGCCTGTAGTCTTATAATATGGTTGAGCAAATATATCGGAGTTCTATATCCATAAGTGCCACTGATGTAGAATTATTAAAAATCTTTATTGAACCTGTATTGAATTATTGTACTAACTCCATCTTAACCTCACATAATGACAGACCCTCCATTTTGTCCACATTACATGACAGAATTTCCCAGCAACATTTAGTGTAATGAATAGAGACTGTATTTTCTATAAAGACATAGCTGACTCCGGAATTATTGAATCTCCTGTAACATGCAACAAAGTATAACCAAGGCCAAGGCCATGAGAACGCCGGCCTAATGAAATGTTCTATTCATAAAAGAACCCTGCACCTGACCACGAGTCTGACATCACTAACTGCCCAAAATGACGCTCAAGCCCCCCCTTCCCACCGAGTAAGCCTCGTGCTGGGAGAGATGGCGCTTGAGCCATCTGTCCACACCCGTGTCCAGAACAATACCACCTCCCGGTGGGAGGACACCTAGTTAACCACTTAGTTTTTGATCCAATTAATAATATTGATGGGTGGACACTGACATAGTCACTTAACATTTAATCCAATTAATGATGTTTATTTGTTATCTGATATTCAATGATGATGTCATTTTGCCTTTAAAAGGGTCTGCATACCCGTTTTTTAACCAGATGCTAATAAATTTCCTCGAAGTTATTTTAACCTGAACTCCGTGTGTCAGTCTGAATTACTTCTGCGTATACGCAATTTAATCATCTCAAATTTGGACAGGAACAGATAGACATTTAAACATTTTTGTTTATTTCTAAATTAATCTACATCAATTTGGCGTCCAGAACGTGGGGCACCGGGCTATGGCCTCTGGCCGGTAAGCCGTCCTAAGGAAGATGCTGTTGGACGGGGGAATCCTGGGGGTAGGAAAGGAGACTGATCACCTCCAGGTACACGGTAGAGACTTCTGCAGAGCCACCGGTATGTTCCGGCCCCTTTGATTGACCCGTCCACGTGTCTGTGACTGCTTCCCGAGAGGACATCAAAGACCGGTAATATCTTGCCCGGTGTCTTGTTACTCACTTGTTTACCTGCATTTAGTCTATCTGTTGCCTGGGTGTGTTTGTATTGGCCTGTTTTAGTTTAAGTGCCCGGGTAGAGTGTTTATCTGTGTACCCCTTTTGGGATAAAGGGGGGTGGACCTGTGGTAGTTTGCCTGGGGGTCCTATGTTTGTCTGTTTACCCCTTTTGGGATAAAGGGGGGTGGACCTGGGGGTGTTTGCCTGGGGTCCTCTGTTTGCCTGTTTACTCCTTTTAGGAACCACGTGGCTGTGGTTGTAAGGAAAAAGGGGGGTGGACCTGTGGAAGTTTTCCTGGGGGTCTTCTTTGCCTGTTTACCTCTTTTAGGAGCCTCGTGGCTGTGGCTGTAAGGAAAAAGAGGAGGGGGGAATCTGTGGAGGGGTGTAGACTCATTGCTTCCTGGGGATTCCCCATGGTGTCACTTTGATAGCCTAGCTAGCCTCATTGTGCACAAAACTCTGCTTGCAGAGAGGTGGTAACCTCCAGCTTCGAGCGCTGAGGCTGGTGGAATTCCAATTTTTATTTGTGGCGGGCGGATTCAAGCAGGCATTGCTTGTCTCCAGCACCACGTGGTAGTGAGACTTACGGGTGGGTCCGTATGGGGCGCTACGGGAGTGAGGATAGAGGTGGCCACACTTAGTGGACTGCTGTAACGAGGGAGGCTATACAGGATTCGGGTCGGAGAGGATTGCGGTTTCCTGTGGCCGCTGGTAGTGAGACTTACGAAAGTCGTTCTCCGAGCGGGGACACTACGAGGTTGAGGGAGGTGACTTTGGTCACACGAGTAAAGGAAAGGGATTACTGTTGATTTTATTTTGAACTGTGATGCATGCACTGTATTTCAATTGAATTGTTGTGTTTTTGTTTAATTGGGAGTCATTCAAACTCCTGTGTCTGTCTCTAAAATTTCACCTTACTTTTTACTTTTCCTATACTTACTGTATTATTTACTCTATCCACTCCTATTTCTCTTGTAAGAGAAGTGATTGGTCACACACTTCTCACCCCGCTCCAATCCGTGACTACCACCTCGGGTAGGCGGATCTAGTGACTGGTCTACGTTTTGGGAAGACGCACTTGAGGGGGACCCACCCTTCTTGAGTGGCAGTCAAGCATTGTAGACGTTCTGTTTCATTTTTTCTTTCCCTATATCTGGGACACCTGTATAGGGGGGGATATGGGACAGGAATTGAGTAAGCCCGGTAGGGGCTGGCTCGCATGTGATTTAGTTGAAGACAGAGAGGGTGAGGAGATGGTTAAAGGTGTTGAAAAGATTGCTAAAGTGTGTAAAATTGCTGTGCCTTCATGTGGTAGATTGCAGCCAGAAAGCTGGCGTAGATTACTGACAGAGAAGAAAGGCAAGCTTACAGATAATGATTTATTGCGTACTGCTGAAGCGTGGTGCAGAGTAGCGAAGGCTATTCAGCAGGAAGGTTGGGTTGAGGAAGAAATAGATCACAAAGGTGTAAAATTGTTTGTGTACCATAATAATTGTGTTGCTGGGGCATTCCCTCAGCCAGCGCCCCAAATGGCGCCCAGGGGATGTCTATCCCCAAGGTTCAGTCAGCAATAAGTGACAGCCAGCTGACCATGTTCCCCTCTCCCAATCCTCCCATCACCCATCCCGTCATTTCCCCTGTTTGTCCGGTCCTGAATTCTGATGGATCATTATTCTCCCCATCATCATCCCTGACATTCCCATCATCCTCATCCATCCCTGCACTACCTTCTCTGCCTAATCCAAGCATTTCATCTGCCATTCCTTCTCTACATTCTCTCTCCGTCAATAATCCTACCCTCCCGTCTGCATCCACCCAGTTCACTAACCCCTCCTCTCTTGCTACTGTCAATCCTACTACACCCACTCCGGCTCCTCCTACTACACCTGCCTCTGCTAATCCCTCTCCGCTCTCTCCCTTTCCCACTCCTCCCACAGCCCAGGTTCCTACCCCTTCAGTTTCATATCTGTATCCCGGATGTCCCACCTCCTTCCCTAACCCCTGCCCAACTAATCCACCCTCCCCAGGTTCCGCCCAAAACTCTGCCCAGTTGTCTTGGCCCTACCCCTTCCCTTACCCCTTGACCCTGCCCTATCCAAACCAAGCTTACTTCCCTTCCCAAGCCACTCCCCAGACCCCGGTCATGCCCAATCCGGCACAGTCTGCCCCGGATGTGCCCACATCCAACATGGCCGCCACTTCTTCCCTTAACCCTAATGCAGTTTCCTTTCACGCCTCCAATATGGCGGCCCCCAGTCATCTAGCACCCCTGATGCCGGTACTTCCCGATGACTATTCACCCCAAGCTCATAACCCACTAGCCACCCCAGCATCTGGGAATCCCTCATTTCCCCCGGTTCTGACACCTCAGGTGGTCCCATTACGCAGAAGGGCCCAGACCACAGATGAGGATGAGGATGAAGAGGGATCCCAGGACTCACTGGAGGTTGCGGGGCCCCCGCCCCGCCGTTCTATTGATGATCCTTTTGGACATACAGGCCGGGGG
This sequence comes from Pelobates fuscus, assembly GCF_036172605.1. Classification (NCBI taxonomy): domain Eukaryota; kingdom Metazoa; phylum Chordata; class Amphibia; order Anura; family Pelobatidae; genus Pelobates; species Pelobates fuscus. The sequence continues at coordinate 196,580,692 of NC_086318.1, read as the reverse complement.
GATCGGGCCCCTCCTAAATATGTTGCTTTTAATCCTACTCAAGCTAGTGCTCTAATGAAATCACTCCCTGACCCAGAAAAGCAACCTATGCCTTTTTACCGAGGGATAGTTCAGATTCAAAAGACTTATTCCGCAGCATGGCGTGATTTACTGAGCATTTGTGCTATTAAAGCCGGGGATGCATATTGGCCCAGCATGGCCCGCCACCTCAGTACAGATCTGCTTATAAGTGACATTGATGACCCCTCCGGAGTAACTTTTTGCAACCAATTAAAAGAATGGGCTAAGGACAAACTTGCAGATCAGGCTGCTGGCCTTACTGATATTATACAAGACAAAGGAGAATCAGTGGAAAGGTTTCATGCAAGACTGTTTCAAATGTTTACAGATTTGGGGTTTGATCTTACTGACAAGATTCATTCACAAATGCTGTCTGGTGCGTTTGTCCAAGGTGTTAAAGACTCCATACGAAAGGGAATCATTGCTGCACGCCCTGAATATAAGGTGGTCCCACTGGATACCTTACTCTTAGTAGCCAGAGGTCTGGAATCTGCCCAGACCCCCAGAAGGTCCACCTCTGCTGCTCTCATGGTGTCCCGCTCCACCCCTGTCCCAAAGGGCACCAAACCTGAGGATGGACATTGCTTTAATTGTGGGGCTAAGGGACATTTCAGGAGTGATTGCCCAGAACCCAAGAAAGAACCCAAGAGGGTGCCCAAGCCTGCCCCTGCTCCCAAGGCCACAAAAACAGTTCCAATTGTTGAGGAACCAGATGATTAGGAAATTGGCAAGCCTGTGTCATTAACCCCTGTTATGGCAGTGTCTTCAGGGGATAAGGGGGGGCCACTTGCCACTGTGACTTTACCCATTGAAGGACAACCTGCCACATTTCTTGTTGACACAGGTGCAGCCCGAAGTGTTCTAAGGGAACAAGACCTGCCAGATGCATCATTTCTGTCAAATATTGATGTCTCTTGTGTTGGAGTGGATGGCCAACCAAGACACAGTCCTTTAACAACTCCATTACGAGTTGGCAACTACCCTAGCTTGCTTGCTCGTTTTGTGGTATCCTCCACATGCCCAATTAACCTGTTAGGCGCTGATGTCCTCTCACGCCTGCAGGCATCTATCACCTTCACTCCAGATGGACAAGTAGAACTGTCTACTCCTCTATCTGAATCAGACACCTCAGCCTTGTGCTCCCTGCCTCTGATGCTGCATTTAGAAGAACCCCGTGGGGAAGCAAAGGAACAGAGGTCCAACTTTCCAGATATGTTAAAGACAAAGGTGCCTGCTAAATTATGGTCCTCAGGCCCAGAGGACATAGGTCACCTAAAAGTTCCACCTGTGGTGGTAAAGCTCATTCCAGGAGCAAAGTTACCAAGAAAACCACAATATCCTTTAAAACCAGCTCAAGCTGCAACTATTTCAATTCAAATCAAAGCACTCTTGGAGAAGGGTGCTCTTGTGAAATGTGAATCAAAATGCAACACCCCATTATTTCCTGTGAAGAAGAAAACCCCAAAAGGCGAACCAGAGAAGTATAGAATGGTTCAGGACCTCCGTGCAGTCAATGAAGCAACGGTCCTGGACACCTCTATTGTGCCCAACCCACACACTCTGCTCTCTGGGGTTCCACCCTCAGCAAAATACTTCAGTCATTGATTTGGCTAATGCCTTCTTCAGTGTACCACTGGATCCAATTTGCCAATACCTGTTTGCTTTCACACATGAAATGCAACAGTACACATGGACTGTCATGCCCCAAGGGGCACAAAACTCTCAGTCAGTTTGCAAAAGCCATGTGCTCTATCCTTGACCCATGGCAAGCAGACCACCCAGAAGTTGTCCTGCTCCAGTATGTGGATGATTTGCTACTCTGTGGAGATGACATACCCACAACTGAAGAATGTTCATTTAGTCTCCTTTGCTATTTAGCAGAACAAGGATGCAAAGCTTCACTTCTCAAGCTGCAATTCTGTCAACCTACAGTAATCTTCCTTGGTCATTGCCTATCTCAAGGTACCAGACATCTCACTCGGGACCGAGTCAGAGCAGTACTGGATATTCCACCTCCAAGGACTTCTAAATCTCTACATGCCTTCTTAGGCCTCATTTCCTACTGCAGAGCATGGATCCCAGAAGCCTCTCTGCTTATGCAACCACTCTATGATGCACTCAAGTCAGACCCATTCTGCCTGACCAATGAAGCACTGGACAATTTCCATACACTAAAACGTGCCATTGCATCTGCTCCTGCTCTGGGCCTACCAGACTACACCAAACCCTTCAAATTGTTTGTCTCTGAAAGACAAGGCCATGCTACAGGACAAGGCCAAACAAATGACTTAAGAGGCCGTCAAAGGCCTATTGGCTTTTTCTCCTGCCAGCTGGATATCGTGGCCAGAGGGACCCCATCTTGCCTTAGGGCAGTTTTTGCAGCAAGAGAACTCATTGAGAGAACTGCAGACCTGGTCCTTGGCCACCCTCTAGTTGTCTTGGCCCCTCATGACATTTCTGCCATCATCAACCAAGTACAACTCAAACATGTGTCTCCTGCGAGACACCTACGCCTCCAATGTCATCTCCTGTTACCTGACAACATTACCATACAAAGATGTCAAGTTCTTAATCCGTCCACTCTTCTCCCACTACCTGAGGGAGGTATCCACTATGGGTTTATCATGGATGAAACCTACATCTACCTTCTTGCTGGTTCAATCAAGAGAATGCATCCTGATTTATCCTTTCATGATGGACAAGCTCCTCTCTGCGAGGGACCAGGATATGCCTTCTGTACCATGTGGTATAAGCCAAACAGCACTCCTGAGCCTTGTTATGAAGATGAGCTTTATCACCTAGTGGAGGTGAAACTCACTGCCCAAGACTTTTACTGTGACTCTGAAGGCAACATCATGGCCTTGATTCAATTACCTTCAGAGCTCAAATACTTGTACCGTCATTGGGACACTGCCATTCCACATGTCCCTGTCACCAAGTTGAAAACAAAATCATGGAATGATCTTGGGCCCATGGCAAAATTATGGGCCACCATGGATGAATCACAGCTACAGGAAAACGGCATTGTCAAATACCCAACAACTGACCATCTTGAAGCATGGCCACGCCACTTCCTGGAAAATGAATTTCAAGATCTGGTCATAGTGAATGATTATGACCCAGAGACACCTCATGACTGTTTCGAACAAATGAAAATGGAGACAATACACTTACCAACTGTACATGAGAATCCATTAACAAATCCTGATTTTACCCTGTTTGTGGACGGTTCAAGGTATGCTGATGAAGAAGGAAAATACCACACAGGATATGCCGTGACCACAACAGATGAAGTTATCAAGTCATCATCTCTACCACCAGCAATGTCTGCACAAGAAGCTGAATTACAAGCCCTGACTTCAGCATGCAAAATTTCCGAAGGAAAACGTGCCAACATCTACACGGATTCAAGATACGCTCTGGGTGTGGCACATGACTTCGGCCTCATTTGGAAAACAAGAGGATTTCTTACCACTGCCGGTACACCAGTCAAACACAGCTCTGCAATCAAGGAACTAATGGATGCCCTCCTACTCCCTGAAGAAGTGGCCGTCTTGAAAGTCAAGGCACATGGGAAGTTGGATACAGATGAAGCAAAGGGCAACCATTTGGCTGATCAGGCTGCTAAGCAAGCAGCAAAGAATTTGCAGGAAGTGGATGAAGAAGTGTCCGGACAAGAAGAAATCCCTATTTTTGCCTTGCAGACCCTTCCTACTGACCTAAGAATTTTGCGGGAACAGCAAGCTGCAATTACCCCAGAAGAAATCCAGAAATGGAAGAAGAAAGGAGCTGTCCTAAAGGACGGAACAACAACTTTACTACAACAACTTTAGATTCTGCCTTCCTAAGAATTTATATCCAGCAGTTGTCCAATGGGCACATGGACCTGCACATCTGTCAAAAGACTTAATGGCCGCCCTCATACAAAAGTATTATGAAGCACCTGGAATCACAACATTGATCAACAGCTTCTGTAGGGCCTGTGTCATTTGTGCAAAATGCAACCCAGGGAAACCAACCAAGGTGCCCTTGAAACACCTGGCTAAGCCCATGTACCCATTCCAGAGAATTCAGATTGATCACATACAAATGCCAAAGAGTGGGCCCCATGAGTATGCACTAGTAATAGTGGACATGTTCTCAGGCTGGCCAGAAGCCTACCCAGTGGCCAATATCACTGCCAAGACAACAGCAAAACGTCTGCTTGCAGATATTGTATGTAGATTTGGACTTCCAGAAGTCATTGAAAGTGATCAGGGCCCAGCTTTTACAGCAACAGTGACTAAAGAAATTTGGACTGCTCTGGGAGTGACCCTAGCCTTTCACACCCCTTACCACCCACAAAGTAGTGGCAAAGTGGAACGCATGAACGGCACTCTAAAAGCCAGAATGTTAAAAATGTCACAAGAAACAAAGATGCCCTGGCCAGAAAGCCTGTCAATAGCTTTATTCAGCGTTAGGCACACACCTAGAGGGAAGCACTCACTATCCCCATATGAGATTCTATTTGGGACTGCACCCAGACTAGGTTGTTATTATCCACAACAGTTGCAGCTTCAATCTGATGTTTTAGTAGACTATGTAACTGAACTTGCAAGTGCCTTGAACAAAATACATGCCCAAGTTTTCTCTTCAATTCCAGATCCCGATTTGGATACAGGTACCCACAACCTGCTTCCCGGAGATTGGGTTCTGGTCAAGAAATTTGTGCGGAAACATACCCTGGAACCAAGATTTGATGGACCATTCCAAGTTCTCCTGATCACCGCAACCTCCGTCAAATTGGCCGGCAGGCCACACTGGATCCACGCTTCCCATTGCAAGAAGACTCCTGCCCCAGAGGAAGCAGATACCGCACAACCATGTACTTCTGGTACATCATCTCCTTAATTAGTCTAATTAAGGCCCAGCAAGTAGCCATCACCAAAGATGTCAGTGGGTACACTTTCTGGTACAATTCATCATGTACCCGTGTGGCTACTTATACTTTTGATTACTGTGACATCGTAGAATGCCCATTCCCTACATCACAGATTCAGAATATCTATAGAGATATCCCTCATTCAAAGGACCCCTATGTTTGTGTAGTTGACAAACAATGGGGGCACAATTGTAACCATTGGGGGGCGGCGGGATGGAATGCCGGGCCTGCCTGGGGTTACAAACCAAAAAGTGCCTTATCTAAAGTAGATGATCATGGTAGATCCCTTCTCCAAAGAATGACTCTGAGAAAGCCTGGAGGAGGTATACCAATGAAATTAATCCTAAATATTGAGCATCCAAGTCCAACAGATGCAGACCAGTATGTAATGGGAATGTATTGGTAAAAAGGGTTCCTATAACAAGTTAGGGCATTTCTACCTTAAAGATATGTGCAACTCTTCCGAGTGGCAAGGGACCACCCATATGGTCTCAAATCCATTAAAACCACACATCCAGTCCTTTAAGGACATGATGGCCATTGCTAACCCCACCTTTGAAGATACCATGGCCGCTGAAACAGGTTTTAATGATGTTAATCTATGGTTAGAATGGATGAAATATAATGCCAACAAGCATAACAAAACCGCATGCTATGTGTGTGGCGGTGCCCGGCCTCACCTGGGCACCGTGCCTTTAACCTTGCCGGTAGATATAGAAGAATGTGTTTTGAGTCTTTTTGCCTATCACTACGATTTCAACAGGTCCATATGTAAAGCATGGACAGTAGAGTATCCTCTTCTAACCAAGGATGTCAAACCCCCAGATGGTGTTACAGTCTATAGAGGTAATTACACCTGTTATGCTAATTATGATGGAATTGGTAAATTCTTGGGTAACTTCTCTAAAGGGTATTGTGCCACCTACAGAAATGTCTCCATGAACTTGTTGCAGTTCCATACTAGGTCATTGGGGGATATTTACTGGTTGTGTGGGGATTTACAGCTAAGATCCAGGATGGACAAGGAATGGTGGGGGGAGTGTACTTTGGCTAAAGCCATTATGCCTATACATATTATCTCTGACACACACCCTGACACACATGTCCAAACACACACCAGCCAAGGTTAAGCGCGAAGCCCCAGTAAAAGGCAGTTTTGACCCTCACATTTACATTGATGCCATTGGGGTGCCTAGGGGGGTGCCCAATGAGTTTAAAGCAAGAGATGAAGTTGCTGCAGGATTTGAATCACTTTTTACCATAGTTACTGCAAACAAGAATTTAAATTGGATAAATTACATTTATTACAACCAACAACGCTTTGTTAATTACACCAGGGATGCCCTCCAGGGTTTAGCCGAACAGCTGCAGGCTACATCTCAAATGTCCTTCCAGAATAGAATAGCCTTAGACATGATTCTAGCCGAAAAAGGAGGGGTATGTAAAATTTTGCCCGACACCATGACATGTTGTACTTACATCCCAGAAAACACAAGCCCTAATGGTAAAGTTACCTTAGGCAGGCAGAAAATGATTTTATAAATCACGCCACGATTATTTTTTCACTTTACACTGTTTGGGGTGTTTTATTAGGGTAAGAGGAGCTGGGGCCTGCATGGAGAAATTTGGAGGGAATAAGGGAGCAGTACTATGTATACGATTAGCTGATGATTAACGGCTAGAACAGACAGTGTGTGACATGCTGCAATATTAGTCCAACCTTGACCAGTCAATATATATAGCACTGGGGTTAGATTAAAGCAGTATCCTCTGGTTAAACTAACAGTGGGGCCTTGAGGTCTCTTTATTCTTTAGTGTTATCCCCTAACCGTAGGTGTCTCTCTGCACTACCTGTCAGAGTCTGATTGTCTCTGTAGGACCAGCTCTGTAGTGTCCATACTGTTCGGTTAGAACAGACAGTGTGTGACATGCTGCAATATTAGTCCGACCTTAACCAGCCAATATAAATAACACTGGGGTTAGATTAAAGCAGTATCTTCTGGTTAAACCTACAGTGGGGCCTCAGGTCTCTTGATTCTTTATTGTTATTCCCTAACCGGAGGTGTTTCTTTGCACTACCTGTCAGAGTCTGAGTGTCTCTGCAGGACCAGCTCTGTAGTGTCCAAACTGTTCGCCCTCTATTGGGAGACTGTCCTACTGGCACTTAGTAATTAATGAGTCAATATGTTACACTGTTTGTTGCAGTACCTTCCTGTGTAGCCATTTTTTAAGACTTTAATGTAGCTATACTTCCAAGTGACTACACGCCTGGAGGTTTTGCTCTGCACATATTTGCCAGTGTGACATACAAGTTTACTCCTTTTTCAACCCGGTTTAAGGTTTAAGTGTCTGTACATACACCAGCGGCTATCATTAGCAGATACTGGTCTCTCCCATTTAAATTTCCCCCACTCCCTGAGCCTCCTCAATATCTCCTCTCTCACCTTTTGGGTGTGTTTTTCTATTTATTTATATTTCTTTTTTCATTTTCTTACTTTTTCGTTCATGATTTTGTATACCTAATTAATGATTATTAATTTTAACAGACAACTGAGATCTGTATCTCACCAGTGTTTCCTAGACTTTCGGTCCATGGTTTACACTATCATTTTTTCTCTTTTTGTATATAGTACAAGGGTTATCCCCTATTGAGATACGATCTGGACACACTAAATGTATCCCCGCAAGGTGGTTATTTTCTTTTCTAAAGTTACCTTAGCTATAGAGAAATTAAATGAGCTCTCTGAAGAGTTAAAAAGGAATTCTGGGATAAAAGATCCCTGGGAAAGATGGTTTGGTTGGATGACAGGATGGCAAAAGGCTTTAATGCATATTGGTATAGCAATACTAATTTTTATTTTTATTTTTGCTCTTCTCGTTTGTTGTGTCCTCCCTTGTCTGAGAAAATCCCTCATGAAAACTGTAGACCAAGCGGCACCCACTTTCGCACATCTCGCAGTTGATGACCAAGATTTCCAAGATCTCAACTCACCCTGTATACCGCTGCAAACTATCCCTTTTATTGATAAAGTGCGATAATTCTAGGTAGGGACAGCATTTGTCTGTATGGGAAAGACTACCGTGTGGAGAAGTGATGGGTTAGCCATCGTGGGCCACCCATGGTAGTGAAGCGTTCGAGTGCCCTGCAGACGGATGAGTTAGCCTACTAGGGTCAGATGAAGGGACAGAATTGCACTTTGCAATAACACCTAGCTAGCGGCCACGGGGTTTCTGTGCCTTTGGGCTAACACGTCTTCTGATACTAACTAATAAAGTTTATCTTTTAGAATCTAACATTTCATAGGGGGGACTGATGTAGAATTATTAAAAATCTTTATTGAACCTGTATTGAATTATTGTACTAACTCCATCTTAACCTCACATAATGACAGACCCTCCATTTTGTCCACATTACATGACAGAATTTCCCAGCAACATTTAGTGTAATGAATAGAGACTGTATTTTCTATAAAGACATAGCTGACTCCGGAATTATTGAATCTCCTGTAACATGCAACAAAGTATAACCAAGGCCATGAGAACGCCGGCCTAATGAAATGTTCTATTCATAAAAGAACCCTGCACCTGACCACGAGTCTGACATCACTAACTGCCCAAAATTACGCTCAAGCCCCCCCTTCCCACCGAGTAAGCCTCATGCTGGGAGAGATGGCGCTTGAGCCATCTGTCCACACCCGTGTCCAGAACAATACCACCTCCCGGTGGGAGGACACCTAGTTAACCACTTAGTTTTTGATCCAATTAATAATATTGATGGGTGGACACTGACATAGTCACTAGACTTGGGCATTCGTATTCGTACGAATGGATTTTCGTACGAAAATATGCATTTTCGGTCATTCTTCCGAATACCGAATTACGAAAGGCTATACAAACTAAAGAACGAACAAACGAATAGCCGTTTGCCGAAAATCTTTCGTTTGTTCGTTCATTCGGCATTTTGAATTATACTCTGGGTGAATTTACATTTTAGCACCTCTGTGTAATGTATTGCAATGCAAACTACCGAACGAGAGCATACTACCGAATTCAAACTACCGAATTCAAACTACCGAATTCAAACTACCGAACGCACAAACCATTCGTGCTTTTTCATTGCTTTACATGGGGATGGTAGAAAAACGAATGAACTAATGAACTAATGAATGAACTGATTTGCCTCAATTCGTGTATTAGTTCATTCGGATGCCTTCTTGTATGAATCAAAAAGGAGGGGTATGGGAGTGAGCTGATTTTCATTTATCTAATCAGCTCACTCCTTTGACATGATGCTGTAGGGGCTTATCCAATGGTGAGTGCTTTATCGTGGATTTAAAAAATAACTAAACAGCAGTATAAAAGCAGGCAGTGGATCTTTCTATGCCCTTCTTTGACTGAGTTTTGTTGTTGACACACTGTGCTTCTGTGCTGTGTTAGCCTCATTGCTTGTCTTAGAGATTTTCTGTGAGTGAGTCTTGGTGTGCCTACCAGTTCTCACTTGTTGAATTTGAGTCTATTGCTGAGAATTTTTTATTTTATTTTAGTGCTTTTTGAGAGCTGTGCTGCTGTCAGTGTGCCACACGGTGCCTGGCTGGCACTGCCAGTGCCTGCCTTCCCCCCCGCTTGCTTACTGCCTACAGCAACCAGGTATTACTTTTTAAATCTTTTTAAATCTGTTTATTTTTATTTAATCAAAATTAATTAGCTTAAATTGATTTAGATTTAGAGTAAAGGTAGAATCAGTCCAGTACTTTAGCGTAGTGGGCCTGAGGGCTTCTGCCCTAGGGGTAGACTAGCTTGTTAGCCTAGAAGAAAAGAAATCTAGTTTATCTGTTAATTATTTTTAGCAGCAAAGTGGATTTTTGTTAAATTGATTTTACAGAGGTGCTGCGTCATTTTGCAGGCAGTCAGTATAAAAGTTAAGTAATATTTTTTTATTCAGTTAATAGAATTAGCTTCAGTTTTAATTAAAACATTTTATTAAGTTGATAGAATTATCTTCAGTTTAGACTATATATTTGTTGTAGTACAGTCTCTTTGTGCTTTGTTAGAACAGAAAACACACTAGTCAATCAAACAGTCTATTTTTGTTTTACATTTTTCACACTTTTAGTGTCATTTTCTTTTTGTGCTCACATCAGCATCAGCAGTGAAGTTAACTGTTCTGACTGCTGTTGTGAAGAAATTCCTTTTTTCATTAACTGATTTTTATTAGTTCAGTTAGTGTGTTTGTTTAACAGCAATCAGTGAAGCTAACTGGTTGCTGTTTTTATTTGGTTCATTTTAGTTTCTGATTGACTGTGTGACTGTCCTAACCTAAGCTTCAAGGTAGCTGTAGTAAACCTTTTATTATTTTATTTTTCTAATATTAGTAAATTTTTTCATACGCTGTTTTTTGCAGTAGTCGAGCAGGGAGCACTTGTTGTTGGCAGACAGTGCAGTTTTGTATAGTTCCTCAGAAAGCACTAGAGTGAAGAAATCTGCCTCAGTACTAGTGTCTCTATTTTTTTTTTTTTTATCTGTGTTGATCTGTATATTAGCATAGCACCAAACTTCAAATAATCCTTTTTAATAAAAATATAAACGTTATTTTAAAAACACCACATAGTACATACATTACATTATCTCTTTCTTTTCTTTTCTTCAACTTCTTTTCTTTTCTTTTCTTACTATTTTAAAATTCTAAATGGATCCTCTTAAACGTTCATCCACTAGTAAAGTGAGGGAGGGTCAGTCAGCCACCACCACCACCAATACCACCGCCACCACCACAAGTAGTGGTAGTTTGAGTACGCAGCCTATGCGTCAGCCTAAGCGGTCAAGGAGTGCTGCTATGTCAGACTCACCACCTAGGAGGCCAAAGTCTGGTCAAGGAAAGGCAGTGGCACCAATAGCAGGCAGCAGTGCAGCAAGGCCCAGAATTGCAAGTCTTTTCTATGGCAAAGGGAAACCAGCAGGGCTTTTAAGGGTGAGCACTATGGCTACTAATACTAAAAACACAACTGGTAGTAGGAGTAGCCCAATAAGTAAGAGGAAGCGTGTTTTTCCCCAAGCATCTTCCAATACCACAAGCAGGCCTGTGAGTCGTGCTGCTAAGAAGCGTCCTTCTTGTACACGGAGGCTGTTTCCTAATCCCCCTCTCAAGACCACCACTTCCACCACCACCAGTGCTGCGCCTGCTTCTACCACTGACAGCGGCACCTCAGCACAGGAGTTGTTGCCATTGCCAATGCTACCCAGTGCTCCTAGTCCTATTATTCCTGGAGGTGATATCAGTCTTACCCCCAACCTTGCAGGAATTGCATTTAGTCTGGCTGATGAAGAGCTTGACTATGAGCCTGAGAATGAGGATGAGATAGTAGAGGAAAGTCAGAATTCTTCAGGGAGCAGTCCAACCTTTTCTCCTGCTACAAGTGCACATTTTTCCCCTTCCTCTCCACTTTCTCCAATAGTAGCACCTGCTACTTCAACCATTAGCAGACCACCACCACCACCACCACCACCCCCACCACCAATTATTACACCACCATTAGCAGCAGAATCCCGAAGGGCAAGTGCCAATGTTTTGCGCCGCAGCAAAGTTTGGGATCACTTTGAAAGTGTTGGAGATGGGCGCTTTGCAAAGTGCAAACTTTGTGGGAAGGAAGTTAGCAGGGGGAGAGTGTTGGGTCATCTCACCAGTGCAGGGATGAACCATCACCTTCGCAGCCATCACAAGGCTGTGTTATTGAGGGAAGAGGCAGAAAGTACTAGGGCAGGCAGCATAGCTTCTACTATTACAGTGTCCAGTACCATGGCAGCTAGGAGTGACATGGGAGGTGTTGCAGAGCCAAGAGCTACTGGTGCTGCCAGCCAACAACCAAGACTGGTTGGAGCATCACAATGCGTCCAGCCCACCCTGGAACAATTTGGGGGATTCCACTCCAGGGCTATGTCTAAACAGCAGGCCAATAAAATTACGCGACTTATTGGCCAGTTAATTGCTGTTGGGGGTGCTTCATTTTCTATGATAGAAGGGCAGCCTTTCAAACAGTTGATGGAGGCTGTGGCTCCACAATATCATCTTCCCTCACGCTCCACTTTCAGCAGGAGGATAGTCCCTTCACTTTACCGGTCCTGTGTTGGAGTAGTTAAAAGGGAGCTTTCGAAGGCTGCTGGTCAGTCTGTGCATTTTACCACAGATTTGTGGAGTGCACCAAGTGGCCAGCATGCCTTCCTTTCCCTGACAGCACACTGGTGGGAGCCTGGTGTGTCTCAGGAAGCTGCTGCTGCAACTTCAGCAGCAGTGTCTAGCAGAAAGGGAGGTGTATCTGATCAGCTGGGCTATCGCTCTTTCCTTCTCCATGCTGAAGTGATGGATGAAAAACACACTTCAGATAACATTCTGCAGGCAGTAAGGAGGATGGTGTCTCTTTGGGTTGGAGCGGAGGCAGGCACCAATGTAGAAGTGGGCTTTGTGGTTACTGATGGAGCTACAAATATGGTGAAAGCTCTGCGTGATGGCAACCTTGTTGGTGTGCGCTGTGCAGCGCACATTATCCATCTAGTAGTAAAGTCAGCAATCCCAGAAGGTAATAACAGAGTTTCCAGTGTGATTGAAAGGTGCAGGAGGATTGCTGGGCACTTCCACCGCAGTGTGAAGGCTAGCCAACTGTTGAGGCAGGAACAAGAGAAGGCAGGTCTTCCCACACACTGTCTACGACAAGATGTCAGTACACGGTGGAACTCTACTGTAGAGATGCTGGAGAGGATTTTAGAGCAGCAGAGGGCAATCCATAGTCTGTCATCAGACCAGTACATTGGTATTGGTTCTCCACTAGGTAGAGACGATTGGACAGTGATTGCTCAGCTAGTGGCAGTCCTGAAACCCTTCAGGGATGCCACTGAAAATTTAAGCTTGAACACTGCCAATCTGGGACAGGTAATCCCTGTTTTCACCCATCTAGGGAGCAAGATGGGTGTCTTCCTTGAACGCCAAGAGGTTGTTCAAGGTGATCCTTTACATCCTGATGTAGTAACTCTGGTCAGGAGGCTGAAGGATCAGCTTAAAGTTCGCCTACGTGAGCGATTGGATAATTCTCCTGAACTGATGCTAGCTTGCCTGTGTGATCCAAGGATTAAGGGAAAGCTTGCACTCAGATCCAATAACTTAACAAATTGGAGGGAGAAACTGATCCAGAGGGTGTGTGACTGGCAGCAAAAGAGGGGAATGCTGTATGAGGGAGTAGTTCAGCAGGAGGCTGAGATGTCGGCCACTTCTTGCAGAAGCAGTGGCACTACCACCACCACCACACAACTGAGTAGAGCAGCTGCATTTTGGGAAGAGTTGCTTGAGGATATAGTTGGACCCACTGAGAGTGCTAGCAGCAGACAGGAGAGCACTGCCTCAGAAATGGTCAGAGCGTACCTCTCTGAACCTCCTTTGCCCCATAATGTCGACCCTCTTAGCTATTGGGATGAGAAGAAGAGTGTGTGGCCTGCACTCTCATTGGTTGCGCAGGAGCTGCTTTCATGTCCGCCAACCACTGTCCCAAGTGAGCGTGTGTTTTCGGTAACCGGTAATATACTGAATCCACAGCGCTCACAAATGTCACCTCATCTCATGGAGCAGATTGCCTTTCTTAAATTTAATCTGCCTAAATTGGGGTACCCTGCTCTACACTTTGACTGTAATTGAGCTTAGGGTTTCTCAAATTTCTTTCTAGTTATATGGTTGTGTAGTGGATGATGTGTATGGTTGTGTAGTGGATGATGTGTATGGTTGTGTAGTGGATGATGTGTGTGTGGTTGTGTAGTGGATGATGTGTGTGGTTGTGTAGTGGATGATGTGTGTGGTTGTGTAGTGGATGATGTGTATGGTTGTGTAGTGGATGATGTGTGTGGTTGTGTAGTGGATGATGTGTATGGTTGTGTAGTGGATGATGTGTGTGGTTGTGTAGTGGATGATGTGTGTGGTTGTGTAGTGGATGATGTGTATGGTTGTGTAGTGGATGATGTGTATGGTTGTTTAGTGGATGATGTGTATGGTTGTGTAGTGGATGATGTGTGTGGTTGTGTAGTGGATGATGTGTGTTGTTGTGTAGTGGATGCTGTTTGTCTGTTTGATGTGTGTGTGTGTGTGTGTGTGTGTGTGTTGGATGTGTGACAAATGCTGCTGGGATTATTTTTTTTAATGTAGAATTTGTATAATTAAAAAAAAAAAAGTATTTCCCCCTCCTTGCCTCTTAACTGTAGCCTGTAGTTGGGGCAGCAAAGAGGAGCCCAGCAGACTCCCTCCACGTTCTCCCTCCTGCCAGCCACTGCTCTATGCGAGCCCAGCATGCTCTGCGTACTCCCTTAGCTACTGAGCTCTTGTTCCTGATCCTGCTTCCCTCTACAGAAGGAAGAGGTTCACCCACTAGAACCTGGTCATAAGTCCAGGGTGGATAGCAGACAGAGTGATTCCAGCCCAGCAGCGGCGGTTCATGAAGTCAGCGGTACTCATGGTGTCTACGGTGTTGATGGTCCTTTGGTGAGCGCTAGGAGCAACGTTTTTGGGGAGGGGGGCAGTAATGTATTGTGGAGGGGACAGTAATGTATTGGGGAGGGGGGCAGTAATGTATTTGGGGAAGGGGGCAGTAATGTATTGGGGAGGGGAGTAATGTATTTGGGGAGGGGGGCAGTAATGTATTGGGGAGGGTGCAGTTATGTATTGGGGAGGGGGGGCAGTAATGTATTTGGGGAAGGGGGCAGTAATGTATTGGGGAGGGGAGTAATGTATTGGGGAGGGTGCAGTAATGTATTGGGGAGGGGGGGCAGTAATGTATTTGGGGAAGGGGGCAGTAATGTATTGGGGAGGGGAGTAATGTATTTGGGGAGGGGGGCAGTAATGTATTGGGGAGGGGGGCAGTAATGTATTGGGGAGGGGAGTAATGTATTTGGGGAGGGGGGCAGTAATGTATTGGGGAGGGTGCAGTTATGTATTTGGGGAGGGGCAGTAATGTATTGGGGAGGGTGCAGTAATGTATTGGGGAGGGTGCAGTAATGTATTGGGGAGGGGGGGCAGTAATGTATTTGGGGAAGGGGGCAGTAATGTATTGGGGAGGGGAGTAATGTATTTGGGGAGGGGGGCAGTAATGTATTGGGGAGGGGAGTAATGTATTTGGGGAGGGGGGCAGTAATGTATTGGGGAGGGGAGTAATGTATTTTGGGAGGGGGGGCAGTAATGTATTGGGGAGGGGGCAGTAATGTATTGGGGAGGGGGCAGTAATGTATTGGGGAGGGGGGGGCAGTAATGTATTTGGGGAAGGGGGCAGTAATGTATTGGGGAGGGGGCAGTAATGTATTGGGGAGGGGGGGCAGTAATGTATTTGGGGAAGGGGGCAGTAATGTATTGGGGAGGGGAGTAATGTATTGGGCAGGGTGCAGTAATGTATTGGGGAGGGGGAGCAGTAATGTATTTGGGGAAGGGGGCAGTAATGTATTGGGGAGGGGAGTAATGTATTTGGGGAGGGGGGCAGTAATGTATTGGGGAGGGGAGTAATGTATTTGGGGAGGGGGGCAGTAATGTATTGGGGAGGGTGCAGTTATGTATTTGGGGAGGGGCAGTAATGTATTGGGGAGGGTGCAGTAATGTATTGGGGAGGGTGCAGTAATGTATTGGGGAGGGGGGGCAGTAATGTATTTGGGGAAGGGGGCAGTAATGTATTGGGGAGGGGAGTAATGTATTTGGGGAGGGGGGCAGTAATGTATTGGGGAGGGGAGTAATGTATTTGGGGAGGGGGGCAGTAATGTATTGGGGAGGGGAGTAATGTATTTTGGGAGGGGGGGCAGTAATGTATTGGGGAGGGGGCAGTAATGTATTGGGGAGGGGGCAGTAATGTATTGGGGAGGGGGGGCAGTAATGTATTTGGGGAAGGGGGCAGTAATGTATTGGGGAGGGGGCAGTAATGTATTGGGGAGGGGGGGCAGTAATGTATTTGGGGAAGGGGGCAGTAATGTATTGGGGAGGGGAGTAATGTATTTGGGGAGGGGGGCAGTAATGTATTGGGGAGGGGAGTAATGTATTTGGGGAGGGGGGCAGTAATGTATTGGGGAGGGGAGTAATGTATTTTGGGAGGGGGGGCAGTAATGTATTGGGGAGGGGGCAGTAATGTATTGGGGAGGGGGCAGTAATGTATTGGGGAGGGGGGGCAGTAATGTATTTGGGGAAGGGGGCAGTAATGTATTGGGGAGGGGGGGCAGTAATGTATTTGGGGAAGGGGGCAGTAATGTATTGGGGAGGGGAGTAATGTATTTGGGGAGGGGGGCAGTAATGTATTGGGGAGGGGAGTAATGTATTTGGGGAGGGGGGCAGTAATGTATTGGGGAGGGTGCAGTTATGTATTTGGGGAGGGGCAGTAATGTATTGGGGAGGGTGCAGTAATGTATTGGGGAGGGTGCAGTAATGTATTGGGGAGGGGGGGCAGTAATGTATTTGGGGAAGGGGGCAGTAATGTATTGGGGAGGGGAGTAATGTATTTGGGGAGGGGGGCAGTAATGTATTGGGGAGGGGAGTAATGTATTTGGGGAGGGGGGCAGTAATGTATTGGGGAGGGGAGTAATGTATTTTGGGAGGGGGGGCAGTAATGTATTGGGGAGGGGGCAGTAATGTATTGGGGAGGGGGCAGTAATGTATTGGGGAGGGGGGGGCAGTAATGTATTTGGGGAAGGGGGCAGTAATGTATTGGGGAGGGGGGGGCAGTAATGTATTTGGGGAAGGGGGCAGTAATGTATTGGGGAGGGGGCAGTAATGTATTGGGGAGGGGGGGCAGTAATGTATTTGGGGAAGGGGGCAGTAATGTATTGGGGAGGGGAGTAATGTATTGGGGAGGGTGCAGTAATGTATTGGGGAGGGGGGGCAGTAATGTATTTGGGGAAGGGGGCAGTAATGTATTGGGGAGGGGAGTAATGTATTTGGGGAGGGGGGCAGTAATGTATTGGGGAGGGGAGTAATGTATTTGGGGAGGGGGGCAGTAATGTATTGGGGAGGGTGCAGTTATGTATTTGGGGAGGGGCAGTAATGTATTGGGGAGGGTGCAGTAATGTATTGGGGAGGGTGCAGTAATGTATTGGGGAGGGGGGGCAGTAATGTATTTGGGGAAGGGGGCAGTAATGTATTGGGGAGGGGAGTAATGTATTTGGGGAGGGGGGCAGTAATGTATTGGGGAGGGGAGTAATGTATTTGGGGAGGGGGGCAGTAATGTATTGGGGAGGGGAGTAATGTATTTTGGGAGGGGGGGCAGTAATGTATTGGGGAGGGGGCAGTAATGTATTGGGGAGGGGGCAGTAATGTATTGGGGAGGGGGGGCAGTAATGTATTTGGGGAAGGGGGCAGTAATGTATTGGGGAGGGGGCAGTAATGTATTGGGGAGGGGGGGCAGTAATGTATTTGGGGAAGGGGGCAGTAATGTATTGGGGAGGGGAGTAATGTATTTGGGGAGGGGGGCAGTAATGTATTGGGGAGGGGAGTAATGTATTTGGGGAGGGGGGCAGTAATGTATTGGGGAGGGGAGTAATGTATTTTGGGAGGGGGGGCAGTAATGTATTGGGGAGGGGGCAGTAATGTATTGGGGAGGGGGCAGTAATGTATTGGGGAGGGGGGGCAGTAATGTATTTGGGGAAGGGGGCAGTAATGTATTGGGGAGGGGGCAGTAATGTATTGGGGAGGGGGGGCAGTAATGTATTTGGGGAAGGGGGCAGTAATGTATTGGGGAGGGGAGTAATGTATTTGGGGAGGGGGGCAGTAATGTATTGGGGAGGGGAGTAATGTATTTGGGGAGGGGGGCAGTAATGTATTGGGGAGGGGAGTAATGTATTTTGGGAGGGGGGGCAGTAATGTATTGGGGAGGGGGCAGTAATGTATTGGGGAGGGGGCAGTAATGTATTGGGGAGGGGGGGCAGTAATGTATTTGGGGAAGGGGGCAGTAATGTATTGGGGAGGGGAGTAATGTATTTGGGGAGGGGGGCAGTAATGTATTGGGGAGGGTGCAGTTATGTATTTGGGGAGGGGCAGTAATGTATTGGGGAGGGTGCAGTAATGTATTGGGGAGGGGAGTAATGTATTGGGGAGGGGGCAGTAATGTATTGGGGAGGGGAGTAATGTATTGGGGAGGGGGCAGTAATGTATTGGGGAGGGGGGGCAGTAATGTATTTGGGGAAGGGGGCAGTAATGTATTGGGGAGGGGGCAGTAATGTATTGGGGAGGGGGGGCAGTAATGTATTTGGGGAAGGGGGCAGTAATGTATTGGGGAGGGGAGTAATGTATTTTGGGAGGGGGGGCAGTAATGTATTGGGGAGGGGGGGCAGTAATGTATTGGGGAGGGCAGTAATGTATTTGGTGAGGGGCAGTAATGTATTTGGGATGGGGGGCAGTAATGTATTGGGGAGGGGGCAGTAATGTATTGGGGAGGGTGCAGTTATGTATTTGGGGAGGGGCAGTAATGTATTGGGGAGGGTGCAGTAATGTATTGGGGAGGGGGCAGTAATGTATTGGGGAGGGAGGGCAGTAATATATTGGGGGGCAGTAATGTATTGGGGAGGGGAACAAGGGGGTCAGCAATGTATTAGGGGAGGGGGGTCAGCAGTATATTAGAGCAGGGGGGTGACAGCAGTATATTAGGGGGAGGGGGGCCAGCAGTGTATTGGATAGGGGGAGGGGGGATGAGAAAGATCTGACTTGGGAATTTGAGATGAGGCAATGATTACATTTTTTACATTGATATTTGTGGCCCAATTAATATTTTATATCTATGGGTTAATCTCATAAGAGCAGACATTAGACTGTGAGAGTAGGACCTGCCAAAGATTGGGTACATTGACGTTGTGGCAGGCTTATGCAATGTATGATCATATAATGTAACTAAATCCCCATTATTTTTATTTGCCTAGATTAGGTGTTTTTAAAAAAACTTTTAAAAACTAATAAAATCTGTCAACATTGAAGTTGCTGTTTAGTAGATAGGAGAGTGCGCTGGATCTTGTGTATTGTTTATTGTATAATATGGCCCCCAGCAGCACTCCATTTAAGCATGTTCAGGTGAGTGCAACCGTCCCCCATGTTTCATATATATATATATATATTTGGGAGTCTAGCCAACTCCTTGGTTTTGCACCCCTCCCTGTTACAGGTGCCTCATCTCATGTCCCTATTTAGCCTTGTACTGCAGGGAGTCTCAGATGGAATTTTTTCCCAAGTTAGTTTGTTAATCTCATTAGAGCAGACATTAGACTGTTAGAGTAGGACCTGCCAAAGATGGGGTACATTGACGTTGTGGCAGGCTTATGCAATGTATGATCATATAATGTAACTAAACCACCATTATTTTTATTTGCCTAGATTAGGTGTTTTTAAAAAAAACTTTTACAAACTAATAAAATCTGTCAACATTGAAGTTCCTGTTTAGTGGATAGGAGAGTGCGCTGGATCTTGTGTATTGTTTATTGTATGTATTGTAATGTGCACACTTCCTTTAAGTCCCGCCGGAAACTGGAACCTGAAATTGAAGTTCCAGTACCGCGTTGCGCGCTGAACACCGGCCCGCGCTTCAAGACAGGTAAGTAAATATGGTATATCGGCGTATAACACGCACACATCATTTCCCACCTATATTCAGGGAGAAAAAGTGCGTGTTATATGCCGATAAATACGGTATATTTTTCGTTCAAGTTTGTTTGTGTGTGTGTATATGTAATGTATATGTATATGTATATGTATATGTATATGTATATATATATATATATATATATATATATATATATATACACCCACACACACACACCATTAAAGAAAAGAGGAGTCAGAAGTTGTAATCTAATATTTTTTTTTATTAGAAAAGCAAGTGGGAGAAGCAACGAAGCAGAGAAAGCCCAGGTTGTTAGGAGCAGTCCTGGGAGGATATAGTGCAGAGGAGAATAACCAATGTATATTCAGGGGAAGGATAGGGAAAACCAGGAGAAAATTGAGAATATAACAACCTATAATGAACAGCGTCAGTTGTGTTCACATTGTGGATGATAATGAGAAATAAACATCTGAGTGCATTATTCCCGCAGATATCTATTCATCATCATCATCCCTTCTGGGAAGACCCTGCGCACGTTGTTCACGAACTAGGCTATCTACATCAGCAAGGGTTATGCCCAAATTATGGGCAGCTTGCGCGCGCATTAAAATGCACTCTTCCTCCCTCATTTCCATGAAGCGCTGACCATTTTGCTGCAAGCAAACCATTGCTGATGTAAATTGCCTAACGCCCTCATTCAAAATGCTTGACATGGAGCGTACCTCGGTTACCACATTCTGCAAAAGTTCTCGCAGATATTCCCTATCCTGCTGTATGGACGTGTCCGGTTCAGCTTGACGAGCCGGGCTCGTCGCATACAGCGCAGCCATCGTTGGAGGAAGTTGCGGCAACTGTTCTTCGGCCACTGATGTCTCTGAATCAGGATCCACTGCTGTTAGGGTAATGGTACCCTCCTCTTGCAGGGGGAGAGTACCATCAGAACCTATAAGGGAAAACAGAGAAAGAACATTGTTAGCATGTGTCATATGTTGCAATGCTTACTATTATCTGTACAACAATATTATTTAAACTTGGAAATAAGATATATGCAGTCATGCTATTAATTTAATATTATGTCTATGTATAGTTATGCATCTTTGTCCCCCCTAGCCCTTTTTCAGTCTATTTGTGGCCTCTCAACGCATTTCTTTGTGCCCACCTCCCTTTCCTTCGAATCTCACTACATGTATCGTGTCCGAGCGTCCCCAGGTAGAGAATCTCCTGTTTCTTCTGCATGACAGGAAGTTGAGTGCAACAATCAGCTTCCTGTCATGCAAAAGAAACAGGAGATTCTCTACCTGGGGACACTCGGACACGATACATGTAGTGAGATTAGAAGGAAAGGGAGGTGGGCACAAAGAAATGCGTTGAGAGGCCAAGTAGATGGTACAGAAGATCATCCACGTGGTACACTCAGCCACAGTACATAAAGTTAACAGAAGGAGAGGAGCGATGTGCGCCCCCCCACCCCTGCTGGTCACCCAGACATTGAGCCCCCTGGCCAGTGCGCCCTAGGTAGACGGCTAGTTTGCCTAGCGGTCGACCCGGCCCTGATTGTTACATAAACTAGTATGCATGTAAAGAAAATGTGTACAGTTAAAGCATTTTTTACTTACGCTCAGCAGTGGATCCCTGTTCCTGGACACCAGTGGCCGGCTGTTGGAGGGAAACCACACTCATACGTGGTGAAGGAACATCGACAAGTTGCGGATGGTCTGAAATACATGTATGTGATAAATTAACTTCATATACAGTAAAATCATACGTGTGTGTGTATGTTTAAATGCACGCACACACACACACATATATAACATTCATCTTACAATGCTATGCAAATACTTACCAGAGGAAAGTGAAGCCAGGCGCATTTCCAGGGAGACAGGAGGTGAACCTGCTGCCCTGCTCTCCATGGAGACCACATCTCCTGCAGTTCCTGGTGCCTCTTCAGGGGATTGAGGGGCTTGCACTGATGGCATAGAAAACACAAATTGGAGGGTTAACACAAGAAAACTGATATATGTACATTTTGACTGACAAATATGAATTTAAAGGAGCACTATAGGCACCCAGACCACTTCAGCTCAATGAAGTGGTCTGGATGCCAGGTCCCTCTAGTTTAAAGCCTGCAGCTGAAAACATAGCAGTTCTAGAGAAACTGCTGTTTCACTGAGGGTTAATCCAGCCTCTAGTGCCTGTCTCACTGACAGCCACTAGAGGCGTTTCTGCGATTCTCACTGTGAAAATTACAGTGAGAAGATGCTGGAAGTCCATAGGATAGCATTGAGTAATGCTTTCCTGTGGGCGGTTTGAATGCGTGCACGGCTCTTGCTGCGCATTCGGAGCTGACGTCGGCAGAGAGAGGAGTGTTCCCCAGCGCCGAGGGAGCCCGGTGCTGGAGAAAGGTAAGTGGCTGAAGTGGGAAGGGCACCACGAGAGTGGGGGGGACCTAATTACCCTATAGTGCCAGGAAAACGAGTTTCTTTTATTGGCACTATAGTGGTCCTTTAACAACATACCTTCAGATGTTTCAGTGCCAGTTGTCCCCTCAATCCCAAGGATGTTGTCTCTTCCCAGGAACTGCAGGAGCTCCTCTTCATAGGGCAGCAGGTTCGGTTCTTTGTCTTGTGAACCACCTCCTGTCTTCCTGGAGGCGGCTGCTGCCTTCACCTTCCTCTTCACCATCCGCCTGATGTCGTAGTAACTGCAATGACATGTGTGATTGATTAATTACTTTAATATGTTTCTATATATATGTATACCGACATGTTTAAAGGGATACTATAGGCACCCAGAACAATTCTGCACATTGAAGTGGTCTGGGTTCAGTGTCCCAATTATTGCAACTGCAATAATTATCTTTAGGGGTTAACTCCACCTCTTGTGGATGTCTGATGGATGTGTCGCGCGCATGCACAGTACACCCATCCGATTGCTATATCTGAATGGTAGTACTTTGTGTGCTGTCATTCTCATTATCCCTGCACTGACTGAGTACTACCATTTTCATTATCCATGCACTGACTGTCAGTGCAGGGATAATGAGAATGGTAGTACTTGGTCAGTGCAGGGATAATGATAATGGTAGTACTTAGTCAGTGCAGGGATAATGAGAATGTTAGTACTTTGTGTGCTGCAATTCTCATTATCCCTGCACTGACTAAGTACTACCATTCCCATTATCCCTGCACTGACTAAGTACTACCATTCCCATTATCCCTGCACTGACTAAGTACTACCATTCCCATTATCCCTGCACTGACTGAGTGAGTACTACCATTTTCATTATCCCTGCACTGACTGTCAGTACTACCATCCTCATTATCCCTGCACTGACTAAGTACTACCATCCTCATTATCCCTGCACTGACAGTCAGTGCAGGAATAAATGAGAATGACAGAACGCAGTCAGTGCAGGGATAATGGGAATGGTAGTACTTAGTCAGTGCAGGGATAATGAGAATGGCAGCACACAAAGTACTACCATTCTCATTATCCCTACACTGACTGAGTACTACCATTCTCATTATCCCTACACTGACTGAGTACTACCATTCTCATTATCCCTGCACTGACTGAGTACTACCATCCTCATTATCCCTGCACTGACTGAGTACTACCATCCTCATTATCCCTGCACTGACAGTCAGTGCAGGAATAAATGAGAATGACAGAACGCAGTCAGTGCAGGGATAATGAGAATGGTAGTACTTTGTGTGCTGTAATTCTCATTATCCCTGCACTGACTAAGTACTACCATTCCCATTATCCCTGCACTGACTGAGTGAGTACTACCATTTTCATTATCCCTGCACTGACTGTCAGTGCAGGGATAATGAGAATGTTAGTACTTTGTGTGCTGTCATTCTCATTATCCCTGCACTAAGTCATACTGTTACAAATTGCTATTTGTAACTGGCCCTTTAAATGATAAATTGCCCTGCTTCCCTGGATTGTGTAGAAGCCTATTTGCCAGCCTCCTTCCTCATGACTATGGCCCCTGGAAGATTGTGCCCCTGAAAACTTATGGACTTTTATTGGGTGTGTATGGCCCTTTAAGAACCGTCTGGGGGACATATTGTGACTTTGCTGAACAATGTCCCTTTAAGACTATGTCCCCAGACCTGTAAAATAACTTGCCCCTGGCTTTCCCCCACTTGGTTCAGTAAATATGGCTTACTGAACCAAGTATTACACAGGCAGACCACCCAGAAGCTAAAGTGTGCAGGCAATTTACCTCCCAGGCTGTGAGGTTACTGCAGGTTAATTGCACGTGGCGGCGGCCATCTTGGTTTCCTCGAATGCGGTCAGCGGTGTATGCTAAAGATTCTGTGGAACTGAAATCGGCTACACATTTTGCCGAACACCGCTGACCCTTACCTTCTCCCATACTGAACGTGCAGCTCCAGAGACTAAGTCCCGTTCGAAATGGGACTTAGTCGTTTTTTCGCATGAAATTGACCGACCGCACAGCCCAAATCTATGGAACTGTTTTGGGCAGGAAATTGTGCTTGCGGTCGGTCATAAAGGACTTCCAGCTAACTTTTGATCCACTGGGGGGATTTGGCTGATTTTTGGAAGTGTTTATGTTTGATGTATGCTGAGTCTGACTGTCAGTGCAGGGATAATGAGAATGGTAGTACTTTGTGTGCTGTCATTCTCATTATCCCTGCACTGACTTAAGTACTACCATTCCCATTATCCCTGCACTGACTAAGTACTACCATTCCCATTATCCCTGCACTGACTGAGTGAGTACTACCATTTTCATTATCCCTGCACTGACTGTCAGTACTACCATTCTCATTATCCCTGCACTGACTAAGTACTACCATCCTCATTATCCCTGCACTGACTAAGTACTACCATCCTCATTATCCCTGCACTGACAGTCAGTGCAGGAATAAATGAGAATGACAGAACGCAGTCAGTGCAGGGATAATGAGAATGGTAGTACTTAAGTCAGTGCAGGGATAATGAGAATGACAGCACACAAAGTACTACCATTCTCATTATCCCTGCACTGACAGTCAGTGCATGGATAATGAGAATGAAGGAACACAAAGTACTATCATTCTCATTATCCCTGCACTGACAGTCAGTGCATGGATAATGAAAATGGTAGTACTCAGTCAGTGCAGGGATAATGGGAATGGTAGTACTTAGTCAGTGCAGGGATAATGAGAATGGCAGCACACAAAGTACTACCATTCTCATTATCCCTACACTGACTGAGTACTACCATTCTCATTATCCCTACACTGACTGAGTACTACCATTCTCATTATCCCTGCACTGACTGAGTACTACCATCCTCATTATCCCTGCACTGACTGAGTACTACCATCCTCATTATCCCTGCACTGACAGTCAGTGCAGGAATAAATGAGAATGACAGAACGCAGTCAGTGCAGGGATAATGAGAATGGTAGTACTTTGTGTGCTGTAATTCTCATTATCCCTGCACTGACTAAGTACTACCATTCCCATTATCCCTGCACTGACTGAGTGAGTACTACCATTTTCATTATCCCTGCACTGACAGTCAGATAATGAGAATGGTAGTACTTTGTGTGCTGTCATTCTCATTATCCCTGCACTGACTGCGTTCTGTCATTCTCATTTATTCCTGCACTGACTGTCAGTGCAGGGATAATGAGGATGGTAGTACTCAGTCAGTGCAGGGATATTGACGATGGTAGTACTCAGTCAGTGCAGGGATAATGAGAATGTTAGTACTTTGTGTGCTGTCATTCTCATTATCCCTGCACTAAGTCATACTGTTACAAATTGCTATTTGTAACTGGCCCTTTAAATGATAAATTGCCCTGCTTCCCTGGATTGTGTAGAAGCCTATTTGCCAGCCTCCTTCCTCATGACTATGGCCCCTGGAAGATTGTGCCCCTGAAAACTTATGGACTTTTATTGGGTGTGTATGGCCCTTTAAGAACCGTCTGGGGGACATATTGTGACTTTGCTGAACAATGTCCCTTTAAGACTATGTCCCCAGACCTGTAAAATAACTTGCCCCTGGCTTTCTCCCACTTGGTTCAGTAAATAGGGCTTACTGAACCAAGTACCACACAGGCAGACCACCCAGAAGTTAAAGTGTGCAGGCAATTTACCTCCCAGGCTGTGAGGTTACTGCAGGTTAATTGCACGTGGCGGCGGCCATCTTGGTTTCCTCAAATGCGGTCAGCGGTGTATGCTAAAGATTCTGTGGAACTAAAATCGGCTACACATTCTGCCGAACACCGCTGACCCTTACCTTCTCCCATACGGAACTTGCAGCTCCAGAGACTAAGTCCCGTTCGAAATGGGACTTAGTCGTTTTTTCGCATGAAATTGACCGACCGCACAGCCCAAATCTATGGAACTGTTTTGGGCAGGAAATTGTGCTTGCGGTCGGTCATAAAGGACTTCCAGCTAACTTTTGATCCACTGGGGGGATTTGGCTGATTTTTGGAAGGGTTTATGTTTGATGTATGCTGAGTCTGACTGTCAGTGCAGGGATAATGAGAATGGTAGTACTTTGTGTGCTGTCATTCTCATTATCCCTGCACTGACTTAAGTACTACCATTCCCATTATCCCTGCACTGACTAAGTACTACCATTCCCATTATCCCTGCACTGACTGAGTACTAACATTTTCATGTTTTTTTCCCTCTATGTGCTTAAGTGACCCAACCCTCACTTTTAAAAGACTTAAAAGCATAGCTGCCACTGGTGGGGGTGGGGGTGTAGCAAAAGCACATGGAGGAAAAAAAAAGTTTTAAAAAACATGGCACAAAGAAAATTATTTTTTAGGAATATAAGTGCACTTACCGTTTCTTCACCACGTATTCAGTGCGGTTGTTCCCTCCAACAGTGTTCACCGCTGCCGCAATCTTCCTCCACATTTTGTTTTTTCTTGCTCTAGAAGTATTTTTGGCTGCTCCCCCAAATATACATTGGTAGTACTGGCAAAGCTTGTTTACCAGTACTTTATTCTCCTCTGCACCAAAGCTGTGAGCATATTTACTCTTCCTCCCAGGACATGCTACTTTTAAAATCCTTGGCTCTCTCTGCTTCTTCTTGCTTCTCCCACTTGCTTCTCCTTGATCTTGGCCAGAAGGGCCAATGCCCCCCTCCACTATATCCATAGCTGAATCACTAGAGGAGCTGGAGGAGGACATGACCACTTCTGGCAAGGTCCCAATAAAAATGACTAAAATGGCTGACACAGGGTAGTGGGCTGGCTGAGCTCCAAAATGGCTGAATGGCTGGCCTATAGAAAATCTGGATAGATTTTGCATTGAAGTTGATACTTTTATTTTTTACAGTTTTGTCTGGCAGTATGTAAAAGCCCATTTAATTGGCTCCTACTTTCCCACTCTCTGCTAAAATGATACTGTGTTGCCAGTACCACCTGTCAGGGAAGCATGACTCATGTCTGAAGCCAAAAAAAACCTAGACACTAGACAGTACACCCCTATAGTTGAACTAGATGACCTATTGACACAGTAAGATGTAGGTATCCCTATGCTAAGCAATGAAGCATTACTGATGCAGGTTATTAACAATCATTAACAATCAATATTGAAAGAATATAATATAACCAACGACACAGAGTTAGTAGAGCTTAATTCAGTAACTTAACTCAGTATATGCCGTAGTGTTGATGACGGCAAACACCAGAATATCATCCCCGGCCGTTACCGGTCTCTATTTCCTGAACGCATAACGCTTCCAAAAATTTTACTAATCTTCGTCCACCCATCTCACCACCTAACCACATAATCCTCTGATCATCTAAATGTCTATGGTGTCCTCCATGGTATATATATGTAGTCAGTCACTCATGTTGTGTAACTAATCTATAATCTGTAACCATTACAAAGTTGACAGGGTAGGATCTTGTGAACCTAAAGCCGTAAACTTATGTTTTTGTGAATATGTTTCCTTGCGCAATCACACTGGATGTATATGCTGTACTGGATTATATATTTGATGTATGTTCCCCTTTTTTCCTCCTTCTTCCCTTCTGTACCCCCCTACTGAAAATCTAGATAAAATACAAGTTGAAAAAAAAAACTAAGCAAAAGCAAAGCAATGCATTGCATTTGCAATGTCATTCGCCATGCGAATGACTATAGTAAGTGGGGTTCGGTAGTTTACTAATAGAGCCAATTCATTTTCATGCGAATGGCAGCGTTCGTACATTTGAACATTCGGGAGTTTTAGGCGTAAATTAAACGAAATTACGAAATACACTACAGCATTCAATGCCATGTTGTTAGAGAAATGTATGTTCCCCTTTTTTCCTCCTTCTTCCCTTCTGTACCCCCCTACTGAAAATCTCAATAAAATACACGTTGAAAAGAAAAACTAAGCAAAAGCAAAGCAATGCATTGCATTTGCAATGTCATTCGCCATGCGAATGACTATAGTAAGTGGTGTTCGGTAGTTTACTAATAGAGCCAATTCATTTTCATGCGAATGGCAGCGTTCGTACATTTGAACATTCGGGAGTTTTAGGCGTAAATTAAACGAAATTACGAAATACACTACAGCATTCAATGCCATGTTGTTAGAGAAATGTATGTTCCCCTTTTTTCCTCCTTCTTCCCTTCTGTACCCCCCTACTGAAAATCTCAATAAAATACACGTTGAAAAGAAAAACTAAGCAAAAGCAAAGCAATGCATTGCATTTGCAATGTCATTCGCCATGCGAATGACTATAGTAAGTGGTGTTCGGTAGTTTACTAATAGAGCCAATTCATTTTCATGCGAATGGCAGCGTTCGTACATTTGAACATTCGGGAGTTTTAGGCGTAAATTAAACGAAATTACGAAATACAGCATTCAATGCCATGTTGTTAGAGAAATGTTCAACATTTGAAACGAATGGTTTTACTGAGTTCGGTTGAAGCTATTCGGTATTTAGGGATTAGGGAACATAGTGTTATGAATATGAATGAATTCATTTGGTTCAATTAAATGAACAAGCCGAATGAACGAACGAGTTTATCCGAAACGAAAATACTAACGAATATCGTACGAAAACGAATGAAAGAATTGACGAATTTCGGTTCTGACTAAACTACTTTATTTTTCGTACGAATACATTCGTACGAAACGAAAAGTTCTGAAATGCCCAAGTCTAATAGTCACTTAACATTTAATCCAATTAATGATGTTTATTTGTTATCTGATATTCAATGATGATGTCATTTTGCCTTTAAAAGGGTCTGCATACCCGTTTTTTAACCAGATGCTAATAAATTTCCTCGAAGTTATTTTAACCTGAACTCCGTGTGTCAGTCTGAATTACTTCTGCGTATACGCAATTTAATCATCTCAAATTTGGACAGGAACAGATAGACATTTAAACATTTTTGTTTATTTCTAAATTAATCTACATCACCATCTTCTGCCCAAGTAGCAGGTCCATAATAATTAAAAATTGCGTTGAGGGGGCCACTCATCATCTTCCCAACTACCTATATTCAAGGATGTTCGCTTCTTTTTATGATTTACATCGTAAACCTTAACTCCCAAGGTCTCTGCTGTCTCAATTGGCAACAAGAAGAAGGATGGTTTGAGCATACCTAATACACATGCCCCTTCCCAATCTTGTGGTAACTCCGAATGTGCTTTCTTACCACAGATCCAGTATAGATTTGCTGGTGCTTTCCAACTAGATGCAGCAGATAAGTCAAACCATACCTCCTTTAAATGAGTGTAATTGGCAAACGAATTAGTAGGCTCCGAGACATTTGTAGCTGACCACCAAGCAATATCTTTAGTATTATCATTATAGGCTTTTTGTCCCAAACAAGTTAGCTCACCTACAGACGTGTTCTACATTGTCCCTTTCCTGGCTACACAAACATGACCTATAATGGAGGTTTTTAACCGCCATTCTGATTTGCTTCTAGTACTTGATGATCAGACTGAAAAGCTATCTGTTGTTCATTTGTCTCAGAGCCAGGGTACCATACTTCCTTTGCCTCCCATGGCCATTGGTCTCCCATATTAGTACCTCCACATACATAGCAATTAGTTACATTAAGACTACCCGCAATACTGTCAGCCAAATCAATAAATAGGTTCTTAACATTATGGGGAATTTTATCCTCCACACTCATCTCCTCATAGAAGGAATGAAAAACCTGATGAGTTTGAGTTGCTACTGTCTCAGTTTCAAGACCTACATATATTATTGTTCCTGGATCTACTTCTGTGCCATATATTTGGAACCCAAAGATATTTCCAAATTTGTCAATAAAATGCTGGGGATTAGAGATGGTCATATGGACCGGATTACATTCCATAGATTTACAATATGGTGTGGTAGGCAACCTTTGGATAATCATAGGGACAAAAGTTATAATCTCTATGTGGGCAATCAGGATCAGTAGATCTTTTACTGGGACATAAGTATTTATCATTAAACCCATAAGTTCGTTCCCATTTAAGATTACCACATACATTCCAAGGTTTTCTACTACCAGAAATCGCCTTACATGCATCAAATAGCAGAACACCCGTAGAATGTATTGTGGGGGTATTTATGGGATAATAATAGTAAACAGAGAATTTCCCACTATTTAACCCCTTAAGACCAGAGGGCGTACTATTACGTCCTTTTTAAAGCGGCTCTAAACGCTGCAGGGCATAATAGTACGCCCTCCGTTTTTTTTTCCACTTACCTGGTCGCCGGCGATCCCACACCGGCGATCGCGGTTGGGGGGACTCCCAGGGAGCCCCCCGCGGCACGTCTGCTCTCTTCAGCCCCCCCGGGCCATGTGAGAGTGAGGTCCTTGCGAGGACCTCACAATCACATGGCCGGGATAGCTGGCTGGTGCAATGCCAGCAGGGGGACTAACTGTAATGACAGTCCCCCTGCTGGCTGAAAATCAAATTAAAATAACTTAGAATAAGTGTAAAAAAAATATATATATATATATATATATTATATATACACATATACACACACACACACACATACACTGTCTAGGTGTATTTTAATATTAATATATATATAATTATATATATATTAATATCAAATTACACGTAGACTGATACTGATTAAATATATATATAATTGTTATATATATTTATATATAATATAAAAAAATATGCAAATACGTAAAAAAAATAAAAAATAAAAAAAAATATTAAAAAATATATAGATGTGTTTTATTTCGTTCTAACTGTATTGTGATACTAATATATGTTTATATCAAAATACACGTAGAACGAAATAATATATATATCTATATACATAAATATATACGTATATATCAATATATATATATATATATATATATATATATATATATACCTATATATAAATAAAAATATTAAAAACAAATTATATGTATATATACACATTAATTCTACAGATATATTTATGTAATAATTTTACATAATTAGATATCCTAATTAATTACAATTAGTGGGACCTGCCTGACAACCCATGCCGAAAGTATAGGGAATTTAATTTGCTAGCACTATATTTAACCTTATAACTTTCCAAGACACCATAAAACCTGTACATGGGGGGTACTGTTTTACTCGGGAGACTTCGCTGAACACAAATATTAGTGTTTCAAAACGGTAAAAGGTATTACAACGATGATATCGCCAGTAAAAGTGAAGTTTTTTGAATTTTTCACTCACAAACAGCACTTACACGGACGATATTATTGCTGCAATACTTTTTACTGTTTTGAAACACAAATATTTGTGTTCAGTGAAGTCTCCCGAGTACAACAGTACCCCTCATGTACAGGTTTTATGGTGTTTTAAAAAATTACAGCATCAAATATAAGGCTTGTGTTTCATTTTTTTCACATTAAAATTCGGCAGATTGCTTACGTTGCCTTTATGACCCTATGGTAGCCCAAGAATGAAAATTACCCCTATGATGGCATACTATTTGCAATAGTAGACAACCCAAGGTATTGCAAATGGGGTATGTCCAGTCTTTTTTAGTAGCCACTTAGTCACAAACACTGGCCAAAATTGGCGTTTTTTGCATTTTTCACACACAAACAAATACTAACGCTAACTTTGGCCAGTGTTTGTGACCAAATGGCTACTAAAAAAGACTGGACATACCCCATTTGCAATACCTTGGGTCGTCTACTATTGCAAATGGTATGCCATTATGGATGTAAATTTATTTCCTGGGCTACTATACAGTCTCAAAGGCAACGTAACCAATCTGGCGAATTTCAATTTCAAATGTAACACGCTATATTTGACCCTGTAACTTCCCAAAACACCATTAAAAACCTGTACATAGGGGGGTACTGTTTTACACGTGAGACTTTGCGGAATACAAATATGTGTATTTTATTGCAGTAAAAGCAAGCAGTATTATGACATTGACAGTTACAATGTCATGTAGAACTAAAAAAATTAAAAAAAAATCTTATTTTCTCCAATTTTTCTCATATTAAATTATGTTTCATAGCTAAATATTTGATATTAAATGAAAGCCCTGTTTCCCCTGAATAAAATGATATATAATAAGGGGGGGTGGGGGTGCATTTAATATGAAAGAGGTGAGTTACGGTTGGACAGACATATAGCGCAAATGCCAGGTTTTGTTTACATTTTGTTTCGTTCACAACTTGTACATTTGGCTGCGGTCTTAAGGGGTTAAATTCTCAGATCCCAAAGAGAGATCGTTATCGTGTAAGTGAAATGTATACCATATAAATAAAATCACAAATTGTTTATAAAAATAGATACATTTATTTTTAACAATTTAAATAATAATAATGAGTAACATGCATGACAATAATCAATGGAATTTCAGTATAATATGAATATACAATACAATATGGTAATATAAACTTCCACTGGTTAATACAGTATAGAATCTACAGCATTAGCCTTCAAGACAAGATTTACAACTTTCTTCACAGAGAAGGAATGTGAAAGTTTCACAGAGAGGACAGAATGCAGTGTAAGGTCGTAAAATCTTAGCTGACAGAATAACCCTTTCAATGCTGGCTAGACCTCTTCTAGGCATTTAAGATCTATTCTTATGTAATTTTAATTAAAATAAAATTTAACCAGTCATTAACCATTTCCTGGATTCATCCAATGAGAAGAAATCTATATGTTCTATAAGCTGATATTTTTATTAATTTGCCTAAACAGATATTTAATCTTATTTTATAGCAAATCAATACAGCTGGATAAATGTCACGATATGTTAACACGTGATATGTCACAGAAATACACACTTATCCCAATTCCATCTGCAGTATGAAATGGTTATAAATATATTCTTCTTAGTTAACTAAGATTTCTAAATATCGAAATCTTATCGTGATTTATCCAGTCATATATCATGCTATTAGAAAATTTAAATTAATTAAATGAAGCCAGTATATTTACCAGTTAATAGATATTCTCACCAGATGTTCTCAGGTAGCTAAGTGTCAAGGAATGTTTCTCTGTCTTTTCTTTCTTAGCCTGCTTCCGACTCTTTTGCCCCCCCGACTGCTTTCTCCCTCCTGATTTTTGATTCTTTGATTGCCGATTGCCTGATTGCCCTGATTCTCTGAATGCCTGAATCACCCTCTCTTCCCTTTGTCTTAACTTTTAAAGGAACAGATTCTCTGTTCGTCACTGGCTAATAAACCAATCACAACACTATGGGTGTGGTTCCCTTCTAGATAACCATTTTAGTATTTGGACTGTAGATGGCAGTCTCATCCCACTAAACATACCTATCCAGGAAAGAGTTAACTTTTTCTGGTGGCTATTTTGACGTCATTTTGGCTTGTCTATATGTGGCTATATTTTATATTCACTTGTAATTTCAAAGCCTTTCTTTTGGCTTTCTTCAGACTATGTGTCTCCAAATTCTGTAGTAATTTCTAATATGACAGTTCTTAAACTAAAAATGACCTCAAAACTTACAATGGGACTTTGTACATATAAAAAGTAAAATTGATTATTTAATCTTCTCTGTCACCTATGTCTGGGTTTAGAATTTATTCTATTCCATTAGCATTTTAGACAGTCTCTTATCACTTGGTTTGTTTATACTATACATTCCATTAGCTCTGGCAAGTTTTAGAGAAGTGATAGAAATTTTGTGTCTCTTTGTTAACTTGAAAATAACAAAATGGAGTCTGGTCATACACTTTTAATTTCTATCATAGCACAAAATGTCTGCCGATATAAATACCCTGACAGTATGGTATTTATCACAGTCCTATTTATTAAAGTTCCCTGGGAATTACTATTCCTAATTACCAACCAAATTGTACGGGGTTTGAATTGGGGATCAAAACATTTAGACTCTACTGATACTGGCTTGCACACACTGTAATCAATATCCAAATATCTACATTTAGATACAGATCCCTTACATTCATACTGTGAGTGCCAGATGAGAGGGATATTTGGTTGCCTGTTTTCGTAGTCTTAATGCAACTATCGCAATTCGGTATGTCTGTACTCCTACCTTCCTGAAAAATCACACAAATACCTAAACACATAATATAACACATCATTTCAAAATTCCTCATTTTTTTTTCCCGATTGTGCTTCCCGATTGTGAGGGCTGCAAGGATTGTCGTTCTTGTAATCCTCACTTTTCTTCACAGAGATCCCTTCGAGACACTCTGGCTATGAAACGTAGGCAGGTGGTCAGGCTTTATTATGGCCGTCAAAACACCCACTTGCTGATCTCTTTGATTACTCTAGAAGTCCCAATATCTCCTCGTCACTCCGACTCAGTTGCCCGCTTTAACCGGATCTTGCAAGGATTTTCAGGATCTGGGATAGCTTGCCAAGAATCTGACGCTGGTTTAACCCTAGAATGATGAATCCACTGAGACACCTCTGCCACCTTTACAGCTGTTGGAGTAGATAAAAGAACATAAGGACCCCTCCACTTTGGACCTAATGGAACGATATTCCATTCTTTTATCCACACTTGATCTCCTGGTTGATAGGAATGAACAGGTGGATATATGTTCACAGGTAACCTATCTTGCACCCATTTCTGCACTTCCTCCATAGTTTTACCCAACTCCACAACCTGCTGTCGAGTAATTCCTTCACCCAACTGATTTAAGTCCCCCCTTAGATTACTGAGTATGGGAGGTGGACGCCCATACATAATTTCAAAGGGAGACAGACCCATTCTTCTGGTAGGCGTACTACGTATCCGCAACAGAGCTATTGGCAAAAGGACATTCCACTTGAGCTGAGTTTCCTGACACATTTTAGCCAACTGGGTTTTTATTGTTCTGTTCATCCTTTCCACCTTTCCAGAACTCTGAGGCCTATATGCTGTATGAAGTTTCCACTTGATACCAAGCACATGAGTTAATTGTTGCAAACACTGATGGATAAAGGCTGGACCATTGTCTGATCCTATAGAACACGGAAGTCCATATCTGGGTATAACTTCTCGCATCAGAAAACGTACAACTTCTCCTGCCTTTTCTGTATGAGTTGGACAATCTTCTACCCAGCCTGAGTAGGTACACACAGCTACCAACAAATAACAATATCCCCCAGATTAAGGCATCACAGTGTAATCTATTTGCAGATCTGACATTGGGAGTCCTCCCATATATTGAACTCCACTGGGTTTGACAGGACCTTGTCTTGCATTATTTTGGGCACACAAAACACATCTCCGAACAATGGCTTGAGTAAGATTAGATAACCTTGGTATATAGAAATGTTTCCTAAGAGATTCTTCCATACTATCTCTTCCAGTATGTGTACCATTACGGAAGTTTTGAACAATCTCTATAGCCAGAGATGTCGGAATAACTATTCTTCCATCTTCTAACTGATACCAGTTATTCTCCAAATATTTCCCAGCTTCAGTCTTCAACCACTCCATCTCTTGGGTTGTATATATTGGAGTCCATTGAGACAGAGGTGCCGGTACAAGGGCTGCAACATATACCATATATTCCTCTTGCCCAGATTCAGCGACATGTTTTGCTGCGTTGTCGGCCATACGATTTCCTTTTATGACATCACTATCACCTCTCAGATGTGCCCTACAGTGTATATTACCGATTTCCTCCGGTTCCCATACCGCCTCTAATAGTTGGAGTATTTCTGCCGCATACTTGATTTCTTTCCCTTCTGAATTCAACAATCCCCTTTCTTTATACAATGCTCCATGTGCATGGGTGGTTAAAAAAAAGCATACTTTGAATCAGTGTAGATATTCACTCTCAACCCTTCAGCTAATTGCAAAGCCCTGGTTAATGCAATCAATTCCGCCTTCTGTGCTGATGTCCCTTTTGACAGTGGCCGTGCTTCTATCACCTTATCTATAGTTGTTACCGCATATCCTGCATAACGTACACCTTCCTTCACATTACTACTACCATCAGTATAATACTGTATGTCCGGATGGGAAAATCATGAAGATCAGGCCTGCTTGAAAACACTTCATCCATTATCTCCAAACAATCATGTTGACTTTCAGTAGTCTGGGGCAAAAGGATTTAAATTATTGACGGTTTCGAGGTGTACTCTTGGATTTTCACACAACATAGCCTGATATTTGGTCATTCGACTGTTGCTAAACCAATGATTTCCTTTATAATCCAATAGGGTCTGTACTGCATGGGGTACGCGCACATAGAGTTCCTGACCCAAGGTGAGCTTGTCAGCCTCTGTTACCAGTAGGGCAGCAGCAGCCACTGCTCGCAGACAAGGTGGAAGACCACAGGCCACTGCATCCAACTGTTTGGACATATTGCCATGATCCCAAATATTGAGTTAATACTCCCACAGCCATTCTTCTCTGCTCATGTACATACAGATAGAAAGGACGTGTATGATCTGGCAGACCTAGGGCTGGTGCACTCATTAGTGCTTTCTTAACATCTTCAAATGCCTTCTGTTGTTCAGAGGTCCACAAAAAGGGGTCATATTCTGTTCCTTTCACAGCTTCATATAGAGGTTTCGCCAATATTGCATAATTAGGAATCCATATCCTGCAGAATCCTGCCGCTCCTAAGAATTCTCGCACTTGTCTTCTACTCTTAGGTATAGATATCCGACACACTGCTTCTTTTCTTTCAGGTCCCATCATTCTTTGACCTGCGGATATATGGAATCCTAAATATTTAACAGTTGGCTGGCACAATTGCGCTTTCTTCCTCGATACCTTGTATCCTGCTCTCCATAGAATGTGAAGCAAATCATAAGTTGCTTGTTGGCATATCTCTTTAGTAACAGCCGCTATCAAAAGATCATCCACATATTGAAGTAGTAGACATTCTCCTGGGATGGACTTGAAATCTTGCAAATCCTGGCTTAATGCATATCCAAATAGGGTAGGTGAATTCTTAAACCCTTGAGGTAGTCTGGCCCATGTCATCTGACGCTTTGAACCTGTAACAGCATCTTCCCATTGGAAAGCAAAGATATGTTGACTCTCAGCAGCAATTCGAAGGCAAAAGAAAGCATCCTTAAGGTCTAGAACTGTGAAGTAGGTTGCTCCACCTGGTATCAATGCAAGCAGATTGTAAGGGTTGGGTACAACTGGGTGTATATTAACTACTGCATCATTAACTGCTCTCAAATCTTGTACAGGACGATATTCATCCAATCCTGGTTTTTGAACAGGTAATAATGGAGTATTCCAGGAGGAAGTACAGAATTTTAGGATGCCATACCTTACGAACTTATCCAAGTAGGTTTGTATGTTTTCCTTAGCCTTTTGGGGTATATGATATTGACGTAGGCTAGGATAGGCCCCAAGCTTTAGTTCAATATGTATAGGTGGAATATTACGAGCAAGTCCAGGTGGATTATTCTCTGCCCATACTCCTGGAATGTCAAATAAGGATTGATCACTCTAAGGGTCAACACTTGTCACCATGGAATACAAGCGCCATTCTTCTTCCCTTGGTACCGATATCGCCATTATGCCTGGTAATCCATTAAACTTCAGAGACGTTGATCCATTAGGTAAAAAGGTTATCTGGGCTTGAAGCTTTGATAATAGATCTCGTCCTAGAAGTTGAATCGGACACTCTGGCATATATAGGAACTGATGCTTCACCAAATGGCCTCCCAAAATACAAGGGTGACTCTTAAGAACCGGTCTAGCTGCGCTTCTCCCAGTAGCTCCTATCACAGTTATAGTTTTCCCCGAAGGCGGAGCCACCAACTTAGTCACCACGGAATGTTCAGCACCTGTGTCAATCATGAAAGAACTTCTCTTTCCCCCTACTGCTACATCGACCATAGGCTCCGCTCGGCCAAGGGGGATGGAGCCCGGTCGGTATCAATAGTCTTCCATGATAGTGTCAGCCAGACCCACAAAATCTCTATCCTCTCTTTCTCTAGGTCTTTGCGTGGGTGGATAATATCTATCTCCTTGAACACTGCCTCTACTATTCCCACTGTTCCCTCCATAACTTCCTCTTCCTCTATAATTACCACTATAACCTCCCCGTACTCTTCTCTCTCCTTGTCTATTTCCTTCATACTGCTCTCTCTGTGGACACTCATTCTTCCAATTTCCCTCCTTTCTACAAAACGCACATTGATTCCTACTTAAAGGTCCCTTACTCAGCCTATTCTCGTCTCCTCTATTCACTTCCCTTCCCTGTCTTTCTACACTTGTGATAGCTACCGCTAGCATATCTGCCTTTTTCCTCATTTTACGTTCTTCCTCCCGCTTTACCTCAGTCTCCCTATTCATGTATACTTTATTTGCAATCTCCATTAGCTGTGATATTGATATCCCTACAAATCCCTCTAATTTCCTTTTAATATCACCTTGGCCATGGCTGACAAATGCTGAATTAATCATCCTAGAATTCTCAGGGGCCTCTGGATTAAGAGGAGTATACAACCTATACGACTCCAACAATCTCTCATAAAAGGTACTAGGTGACTCATCAACCTTTTGCAACACCTCAGCCATCTTGGACATATTGATTGCCTTCTTCCCTCCTGCCTTCATGCCAGCAATTATGGCTTCCCAATAAGCCCTTAGTTGGGGCATGCCAGCACCATTCACATTCCAATTTGGATCGACATTTGGATAATGGGCTGCAGCCCGTGCAACTGGATTAGCCTGATTTTGAGTACGGGCCGTTTCCTCAAGCGCTTTAATAGCCGCTTGATTAATCCGGGTCCTTTACTCACAATTAAATAAAGTCAATAATAATTGCTGGCAATCGGCCCAGGTAGGTTTATGTGTTTGGATAATAGAAGTAACCAAATCTGTCATGACTTGAGGTTTGTCAGTATATGAAGAGGTCTGAGTCTTCCAGTTAAATAAATCGGTCGTAGTGAAGGGGACATATACAAACACTGGATCTGCCCGTTGTATTTGGCCATTCTCGTGTGTTGGGCCTGGTGTAAGTCGGAGGGGCGGTAATGTCGGGGTAGAAGGGCACCAGTCATCTGTCGGGTTAATTTGGGACTACGATACGATTGTTTCATATTAAGTTCCGGTCTAGGGGTAGTAAGGCAAGGGGAGTGAGGCGGATTAATTTTACCGGACGCAAGTTCGGTCAACAGGATATCACGGGCCGGGCTGGGAGGAGCCTGACCAGGAACCAGAAGTTACGTTAGTTCCGGATATATGGAAATAGTGGAGGTAGGTACCGGAAGGGGAGGACTCAGAGTCAGTGGGCTGGGCTCTGAACTAGATGCATTTGTGGGCAGGGACAATGGAAAAGGGGGAGTGGCAACACCAGTAGCACCAACTCTAACCTTAGAGGAAGTGTAAGGGGGTGGGGAGGGAAGTTCAGTTTCAGAGGGAGAGTCTAAAATGGGCGGGGTTGCGGCCCTGATGGAGAGGCGAGTCCTGGCCACCATGATGCGACATTGCTCCTCGTGGCATACCTTAACCCATTTGGGCAATTCTTCTACAATCTGTTTCCAACAATCAATATACGGAAATTGATCATAAAATTCAGGCCTGCTAGATACAGCCGCGTGCACACGTTGTACCAAAATTAGATCAAGGCTACCACGTGGTGGCCATGCGGTCACCAAGATAGGCCACTCTCTACTACATAAGGTAGTCAAACGTTTTGGGGACAATTTTACCCCAAAATCACAAGCTTTATATCCCTTTGTAAAGTTATTCAACATACACGACAAGGGATCAACGATCTTTGAGTCAGACGCACCCATACTGGCAACGGAGCGTCTAATACAAAGAAACACAATACTCCAAACACACTTCCAACAGTCACACTCATTTCCCTGGCAACAGCACCACGTGGCACAGTTGCTAAGCCAAACATACACACGATAACACGCAGAGAATTCTCGTACATACAGTGATATCACAGCGTCTCACTCACAAAGATTTACCAAACACTAGCTACTTACCTCTATAACTATAAATCGACTCTACAATTATACGTACCATTAATCAACTTTTAACTAACCGACTATATCACATCCTAGTAATCTCATCTTTACAGTAAGTGGTCATGGTACAATTAGTAAGTGGTTATAATACAGTTTTAAAGTCACAGATCAGCTAGTAACAGTTATGGTATTATATATATAACATAAGACAACAGTTGTTAGTAATTTTTACACAATGTCAGTGGTTATAGTACATGTCAGTGGTTATGGTACCGTGCGCTATTTTACAATAATACACACAATTTACACTCCCACTAGACGGCAGAGCTCAAGCTTTCTAGCAGGACATACAATTTAACCAATTCACCCTACAGTATATTTAACAACATTTACAATAATCCCAACTACTCTACTGGCCAGCACCTCGAGAGCTTTCGATCAATTTACACCAAATATTAGATAAGTCTTCGCTGCCCAGACACCACATATAGCGAACTAGTGGGCAGAATTTACACCAATACCCATTTAGTCTTTATACGCTATCAATAATCTAGTGGCTGGATTTACAAGCAAGCACACTTAGTCAAGATAGGGTGAGATCTAGCGGACGGAATATACACCAATATCCGCTTAGTCTCACGGCCTCCCCGACCTAGCAACCGAAATTTACACCTAGCATGCTAGTCAAGACAGGACACCGGTGTCCGACATGAAGTATGTACACCAAGTTTCAGTCTGACCCAATAACACCTATATTAGACGGGCTGACTACAGAGCGTCTAATGTCCAATAAGCGTTGCGCCTTTGCTTCTTCCTTCCAGAGGGAAGGGGCCAATTCCAATAACCGGTTCCAAATATAAAACCCCTTGTGGGTTTACCGCTCTAACGGTATCAGTCTTACCTGTTAGTTCCTGGCCCTGGGCTCAAATTCATCGACGGGGCACCCCGGTACTTACTACGTAAAGGCCGATGATCTCCTGGGCGAAGCAGCCCAGTGGCGCCGAGATGAAGGGATGTCCACGCAGAAGTCCAGGGGTGCTGCCGTGGAGAACGCTGGTAAAAAGTTTTACCGTCTCAAATCTCTGCGCCAGCTTCCATGCGATGAGAACTTCCTGGCCAATGCACCAATTATGTTACCGAGTAAACTAACAGAAGCCAAACACCGAGAGATGGATGCAGGTCTTCAGGAAGTGAGAAGTCTTTATTAACATACCGATCGGGCCTCAGATGAACTATCGTTCCAAACAGATCTGAGAGACCAATACATGGTGTACATTCCTTTTATAGTACTATAACTCCTCCCATTAATAGCTACGCCCACATATACCTTTAACCAGGGCCGGCCTTAGGGGTGTGCGAGCTGTGTGGCCGCACAGGGCGCCATGGTGCAGGGGGCGCCCTGCGGCCGCATAGCTCACACGGCAGGGGCGTATTAGCCACGAGGCAAACAAGGCATTTGCCTTGGGCGGCATTTTCCAGGGGGCGGCAAAAAAAGCCGCCCCCAAATGCCCAAGGCAAATGTCTTGTTAGCCTTGCGGCTAACAGACATGCTGGGCGGTCGAGCGGCGCTGGTGGGCGGCTGGCGAGGGAGCACTTCCTCTGAGCTGTCTGCTCAGCTCCTTCGCGCGCCGCAGAGTGAGGCTGGGAGCCGGAATATGACGTCATATTCCGGCTCCCAGCCTCACTCTGCGGCGCGCGAGGGAGCTGAGCAGACCGCTCAGAGGAAGTGCGCCCTCGCTGATACCGGAGAAACTGACGGAAGCCAAGCACAGAGAGATGGACACAGGTTTCTTCAGGAAGGAAGAGATTCTTTATTGGATCACCGATCGGGACTCAGAGGGACTAGCGTCACCAAAATACAGCAAAGTCTGAGTACTGAATACATAGAGTACATTCCTTATATAGCACTGTAGCTCCTCCCACAATTAACTACACCCACACATACCCTTAACCTATTTAATGAATAGAGTCTAAACTCATCCATCCGGTCTAACCACGTGGCTCATCTGATACAAAGGAGAGGGACGCGTAATTCCAGTTCTTACATTCCTGCACCTGGTCAGTACAGTGATGACAGTATCTTAGCTACGTGTTATTAACTAACTGATACTACAAACACATATACATACATATGCCTTGTGGCAATCTTAGCCTGCTAAACTTGTATTTTACTGGAATTACATCACATTCCCCCCTTTGATGCCTCTGATATTTCACAATTACTTGAGGCATCACTTAACCTTGGTTTGCATATACCTCAGGTTACCATGAACCAGACCAGACTTATCTTATGATGTGAATCTTCAACATTCATCTTCTTGCATTGGTTCTCCCTGATCTAGAGCCTTATACTTATATATCGCCATTATCTGTGCAGCAGCCTTCCTCTCTGCTATACTTCCTATCAGGCTTTGCACAGACCTAACTACTAAGGGTATAAGACACGGTAGGAGTAGACACAACAGTAAAATCAGTAGGACTCCACCTACCACTGCCTTAAGCCCTCCAAACCACTCATACCAGCTACCAAACCAACTACTTGGATTGTACCCTTTCCATACCTGAGTAGGCACATGCGCTAGTTTAACCATATGGCTAGTAAGCTCAGCTATTGCTTGCCCTTCGTCATCTATTTGAAGACAGCAATTACTTAGGTTAAACTTCCCACATACACCTCCCTCTACTGCCAAAAGGTAATCCAAGGCTAATCTATTTTGGTAGACTGCTGTCCTCATCCTGGTATTATGCTTCGCTAGAAGATTGAGCGCTTGTGAGGTCTCATTAGTAATAATCTCAACCACCGCCTGTAATCTTATAATACGGTTGAGCATATAAATAGGGGTTCTATAACCAAAGGTACCATCTTCTGCCCACGTGGCTGGCCCATAATAATCTATGATACGCTGGGGAGGCCATTCATTATCTTCCCAGGTGCCTATCTCTAAGGGTCCCCTTTTCTTCCTATGATTCACATCATACACTTTAACACCTAAAGTCTCACCTGTTTCAATCGGTAACAAGAAGAAGGATGGTTTGAGCATACCCAACACACATGCCCCTTCCCAGTCCTGTGGCAACTCCGAATAGGCTTTCTTACCACAGATC
The DNA here is from genome assembly GCF_036172605.1 of Pelobates fuscus. Classification (NCBI taxonomy): domain Eukaryota; kingdom Metazoa; phylum Chordata; class Amphibia; order Anura; family Pelobatidae; genus Pelobates; species Pelobates fuscus. The sequence continues at coordinate 196,537,686 of NC_086318.1, read as the reverse complement.
CAGTACAAATTTGCTGGGGCTCTCCAGGTAGATGTGATGGATAGATCAAACCACACATCCTTTAAATTGGCATATCTAGCAAACGGGTTAGATGGTTCTGAGACATTTGAAGCCGACCACCAAGTTGTATTCTTTGTATCATCATCATAAGCTTTTTGCCCTAGACAAGTTAATTCTCCTACAGAAGTATTATACATCATTCCTTTCCTTGCTATGCAAACATAACCTATGATGGAGGTCTTTAATCTCCACTCAGATTTACCTCTAACACTCATATGATAATCGGCTTGTGTAGATATTAATTGGTCAACTGCCTCAGAACCGGACATTACCTCCTTTGCTTCCCAAGGCCATTGGTCTCCCATGTTAGTACCTCCACACACATAGCAGTTGGTAACATTAAGACTACCGGCAATACTTTCAGCTAGGTCAATGAACAGGTTTTTAGCGTTATGGGGGATCTTATTATCTATACTCATCTCTTCATAAAAGGAATGGTATACTTGATGAGTCTGGGAGGATACCGTATCAGTCTCTATTCCTATAAACAATAATGTCCCAGGATCTAAACCCGTCCCGTATATCTGAAACCCAAATAAATTTCCATACTTATCTAGGAACTTGTCGGGGTTATTAATAAGTATATGGACTGGGTTGCATTCCATAGACTTACAATAAGGGCTAGTCGGCAACTTAGTCACTATCATGTCTTTGTCTACTGTCTGTCCCCAAGTTGCCCACCCCACACAAGACCAATATGGACAAAAGTTATAGTCTTTATTTGGGCATCTAGGACTCACATATTTATTTTTACTACTGGGACAAATATATTTATCATTAGACCCATACGTCCTCTCCCATCTAAGATCCCCACATACATTCCACGGTTTTCTACCACCTGATATCGCCTTACATGCATCAAATAGCAGAACACCCGAAGAATGTACGGATTCTAACACCGTCTTATTAATTAGGGTCCCCTGAGGATCTCCATTCCTGAGAGTCAACCAAATTGTACGAGGTTGATACTCTGGACTGAAGCACTTAGGTTCTCCTACTCCTAAATGGCACACACTATAGTCTATATTTAGGTATCTACATCTTGATACCTCTCCTTTACATTCGTATTGTGAATGCCAAATTAGGGTTTGGGAAATATGGTTACCTGTTCTCGTAGTCTTAATGCATACCTCACAGCTAGGAGTGTCGGTACCTCTACCTTCCTGAATATAAAAACACATATAAATAAACACAATCAAAAGCACATCTTTCGCCGTCATCCTCAGTCTTCGTCCGTGCGATGGAACCTCAGCTTCCAGGATGTGAGGGCTGCAGGGAATGGAGTTCTGCTCGTCTTCACAGGTGTCCCTTCGAGACTTTCCTGGCTTATACACTATGTGTTGGTAAGCGGACAGGCTTTATTATGGCCTTCTCACTCACACCTGTAACAATAAAATTTGTAATCCACAATAATTCCTCGTTACTCCGACTGAGTAGTGCGTTTTAACCGGATCTTGCAGGGATTCTCTGGATCTACTGTAACTTGCCAAGAATCGACTGCTGCTGGTTTAACCCTGGAGTGATGTATCCACGGAGTCACTTCTGCTACTTTTATTGCTGTAGGGGTAGACAAAAGAACAACATAAGGACCTCTCCACTTGGGCCCTAACGGTACATTATTCCACTCTTTAATCCACACTTGATCTCCTGGATGATAACTATGAACAGGGGGATAAATATTCACAGGTAATCTATCTTGTACCCATTTCTGTACCTCCTCCATAGTCTTACCCAACTCTACAACCTGCTGCCGGGTAATTCCTTCTCCCAACTGACTCAAGTCCCCCCTTAAGTTACCAAGTACGGGAGGTGGTCGCCCATACATGATTTCAAAAGGAGAGAGGCCCATCCTTCTGGTAGGGGTACTGCGGATTCGCAATAAAGCTATGGGTAAGAGAACGTTCCACTTAAGTTGGGTTTCCTGACACATTTTAGCCAACTGGTTCTTTATAGTTCTATTCATTCTCTCTACCTTACCAGAACTCTGGGGTCTATATGCAGTATGAAGCCTCCACTTTATACCAAGCATATGAGTCAGTTGTTGTAGGCACTGATGAACAAAAGCTGGACCATTGTCCGATCCTATAGAACAGGGTAGTCCATATCGGGGTATTATTTCTCGTAGCAGGAATCTTACAACTTCTCCTGCTTTCTCTGTACGAGTAGGACATGCTTCTACCCAGCCTGAATAGGTGCACACAATTACCAACAGGTAACGATGTCCACCCGATTTAGGCATCACTGTAAAGTCTATTTGTAGATCGGACATGGGGAGTCCCCCCATAAACTGAACTCCTGGTGGCTTTACTGGTCCTTGTCTTGCATTATTCTTAGCACACGTTACACATCTGCGTACAATGGCCTGAGTCAAGTTGGACAATCTTGGTATGTAGAAATGTTTTCTAAGAGATTCTTCAGTACTGTCTCTCCCAGAATGTGTCCCGTTGTGATAATTTTGGACAATTTCTACCGCTAGCGATGCTGGTATAACTATTCTTCCATCTTCTAGCTGATACCACTTGTTCTCCAAATACTTTCCCGGTTCAGTCTTTAACCACTCCTCTTCTTGAGCTGTATAAACTGGAGTCCATTGGGACAGTGGAGTTGGTATAAGAGCAGCTATATGCCCCACATACTCCTGTCTTCCTGATTCAGCAGCACGCTTAGCTGCACTATCTGCCATCCGATTTCCCTTGGTTACATCACCATCTCCTCTCAGATGCGCTCGACAATGTATGATACCGACTTCTTTCGGCTCCCACACTGCTTCCAATAGTTGTAGGATTTCAGCTGCGTACTTGATTTCTTTGCCTTCTGAATTCAGTAGTCCTCTTTCTTTATACAAAGCTCCGTGGGCATGAGTGGTTAAAAACGCATACTTAGAGTCCGTATAGATATTTACTCTTAAACCTTCAGCCAATTGTAACGCTCGTGTTAGTGCTATTAATTCTGCCTTTTGTGCTGATGTTCCTTTCGCCAGTGGCCGAGCTTCTATCACCTTGTCTATTGTTGTCACTGCATATCCTGCATAGCGGATCCCTTCTTTCACATAACTACTGCCGTCGGTGTAATATTGAACATCGGGGTTCTGGATGGGAAAATCACGAAGATCTGGTCTACTTGAAAATACTTCATCCATTACTTCCAAACAATCATGTTGACTTTCAGTAGGTTGCGGCAAAAGGGTAGCTGGATTTAAGGTGTTTACAGTCTCTAAATGCACTCTTGGGTTTTCACACAACATTGCTTGATACTTGGTCATACGGCTGTTACTAAACCAATGATTTCCTTTGTAATCCAACAACGTCTGTACTGCATGTGGGACTCGTACATAAAGTTCTTGACCCAGAGTGAGTTTATCGGCTTCAGCTACTAGCAGGGCGGCTGCAGCTACGGCTCTTAGACAAGGTGGAAGTCCGCTGGCCACTGCATCCAGTTGCTTAGACATGTAGGCAACAGGTCTTTGCCATGATCCCAAGTACTGTGTCAATACTCCCACAGCCATTCTTCTTTGCTCGTGTACATATAAGTAGAATGGTCGTGTGTGATCAGGTAGACCTAATGCTGGGGCACTCATCAAAGCCTTCTTCACATCTTCAAATGCCGTTTGCTGTTCTTGGGTCCATAAGAAGGGGTCGTGCTCTGTACCTTTGATAGCTGCGTACAGAGGTTTTGCTAGTATCGCATAGCTGGGAATCCATATCCTACAGAAGCCTGCTGCCCCCAAGAATTCTCGCACTTGTCTTCTATTCTTGGGTATTGGTATTTGGCAGACAGCTTCTTTTCTCTCTGGCCCCATAATCCTTTGACCTTCAGAGATATGGAATCCCAGATACTTGACAGTTGGCAAACACAACTGAGCCTTCTTCCTGGACACCTTGTATCCTGCCTTCCAGAGAATATGTAGTAGATCGTGCGTTGCTTGCTGACATTTTTCTTTTGTAACTGCTGCTATCAACAAGTCATCTACATATTGTAACAATACACATTCTCCTGGGATAGACTCGAAATCCAGTAGATCTTGACTTAGAGCTGAACCAAATAGGGTAGGTGAATTTTTAAACCCTTGGGGCAGTCTTGTCCAAGTCATTTGGCGTTTTGAGCCCGTTACAGCGTTCTCCCATTGGAAAGCGAAAATACATTGGCTTTCTGCGGCAATTCGGAGGCAAAAGAAGGCATCTTTGAGATCTAAGACTGTGAAGTAAGTAGCCCCGCCCGGAATTAAAGCAAGCAGGTTATATGGATTGGGTACAACTGGATGTATGCTAACAACCGCATCATTGACTGCTCTTAAGTCCTGTACAGGTCGATACTCATCTGTACCGGGCTTTTGAACAGGCAGCAATGGGGTGTTCCAGGGGGAAGTACAGAATTTTAGGATACCATACCGTATGAACTTATCCAGATAGGATTGGATGTTCTTCTTAGCCTTCTGCGGAATGTGATATTGTCTTAGGCTCACTGGATAAACCCCATGTTTCAGTTCAATTTTTATTGGTGGAATATTGCGGGCCAGTCCTGGTGGGTTGTTCTCTGCCCAAACTCCTGGTATGTTAAACAATGTCTCATCACTCCTAGGGTTTTGGCTAGTCAACACTGTATAAAGTCGCCACTCTTCTTCCTTTGGTACGGATAAAGTCATAATACCTGAAGGTCCATTAAACTTTAAGGATGTTGTTCCATTTGGTAGGAACGTAATCTGCGCTTGTAATTTTGATAGCATATCACGTCCCAGCAATTGGACTGGACATTCAGGCATATAAAGGAATTGGTGTTTTACTACGTGGCCTCCCAATGTACAGAGTCGACTTTTAAGAACCGGTTTTTCAGCACTTCTTCCAGTTGCTCCTATCACAGTAATAGTCCTTCCAGATGGAGGAGCAACTAGATTAGTCACCACTGAATGTTCAGCACCAGTGTCGATCATGAACGCACTCCTTTTCCCCCCTATTGATACATCGACCATAGGCTCCGCTCGACCAAGGGGGATGGAGCCCGGTCGGTATCAATAGTCCTCCATGACAGTGTCAGCCAATCCTACAAAGTCCCTACCTTCTCTATCGCGGGACCTTTGCGCTGCTGGAATATACCTGTCTTCCCTAACACTTCCTCTGTTCCCATTACTCCCTCTATAACCATTACTCCCTCCGGGGCCTCCTCTACCTCTCGCTCTACCTCTAAAGTTTCCGTAGCCTGCCCTGGGTTGGTCTCTCTCGTACTGTTCTCTTTGCGGACATTCGTTCCTCCAATGCCCTTCTTCCTTGCAATACGCGCATTGATCCCTACTCAAAGGCTCCCTACTCCATCTATTATTGCCTCTATCTGGGCCCCGTTTATCTACGCCTGCGATCGCTACCGCTAGCATATCAGCCTTTTTACGCATCTTGCGCTCTTCCTCTTTCTTACTTTCTGTATCCCTGTTCATATAGACCTTATTTGCTACCTCCATTAGTTGGGTGATGGACATACCTGCAAACCCTTCTAACTTTTGTAGCTTGCGCTTAATATCTCCGTATGCTTGGCTGACAAAGGCGGAGTTAACCATTCGGGAATTGTCTGCGTCTTCCGGATTAAAGGGGGTATACAAGCGGTATGCCTCCAATAATCGGTCATAAAAGACACTGGGCGCTTCATCGCTTTTCTGGATCACCTCAACTGTCTTCGACATGTTAATGGCTTTCTTTCCTCCGGCTTTCATGCCAGCAATTATAGCGTCTCTATAGGCTCTGAGTTGAACCATATCAGCACCATTTACGTTCCAATCGGGATCGGTGTTGGGATAGTGTGTCGCGGCCCATGCTGCTGGATTGGCTTGGTTCAAAGCACGGGCTCTATCTTCTAATGCTTTAATGGCTGCTTGATTTATTCTTGTCCTTTCCTCATTGTTAAATAAAGTCATTAGTAACTGCTGGCAATCAGCCCATGTCGGATTATGCGTCTGTACTATTGAGGTGAACAGATCAGTCATAGCTTGTGGTTTCTCAGTATACGAGGAATTATGGGTCTTCCAGTTTAAAAGATCGGTTGTGGTAAATGGGACATATACGAAGACTGGGTCAGCGTGTGCCATTTGACCTGCGGCATCGATATAAGCTGACCCGGGATTCAGACGAAGAGGCATCTGATAGTGCTTTAATTGTTGGGCACCAGTCAACTGTCGGGTTTGGATGGGGCTACGTAGAGAGGCGTCAGTCATGGGTTCCGGTCGGGGAGAGATAGGGTATGGGGATGTGGGAGGTCGGTTTTGGGAAAAGGTCGTAAATAAAACACTTCGAGCCGAGCTAGATGAAGCTTGACCGGAAGTCTGAAGTGGCGCCAAATCAGGATATTCGTTTCTAATGGGGGTGGATTCTGGTTCCGGAAGGGGAGATTTAGTACGAGGGGGGGTGGATCCTGTACTGGAGGAGGAAGCGGAAGTGGATGAGGGTAATGAGGGGAGGGGTGCAGGACTTCCTGCGTTTGCGTCACTTCTTCTTAACGGAAAGTAAGGGGGCGGCAAAGGGATCTCGGACTCAGGGGGCGTGTCCAAAATGGGCCTAACACCAGTCCTAGTGGACGAGCAAGTCCTAGCTACCATGAGGCGACACTGCTCCTCGTGGCATGTCTGGAGCCATTTTGGCGAGTCATTTACGGCCTGTCTCCAACAGTCAATATAAGGAAACTGGCCGTAAAGTTCAGGCCTACCCGATACAGCCACGTGTAAGCGCTGTACCAGAGTTGGATCCAAACTGCCACGTGGCGGCCATGCCGCAACCAAAGTAGGCCACTCCCTAGTACACAAAGTGACCAAACGTACAGGAGACATCTTTACCCCAAAATCACAAACTTTGAATCCCTTTTTAAAATTCTTAACCATACATCCTAAGGGATCCGGAATCGTTGACTGCGACGCACCCATACTTAACAATGGAACGTCGTCGACAACGAATACTATACACGCGTACTATTCAACAGTCACACCCGTTTCCTCTGGCAACAGCACCACGTGGTACGGTTACCAAGTGAAACGTACACAATAACAATAAACACTCAGGGAATTCCCGTACACACACAGCTGTTACACCAGTCACTATATAATCAATATTATGCCCTTTGGCGTAACTATACAGTCACCCACGCTATAATTCTCTATATACGAATTACCCGTCTATAACACACCCCAGTAACATCGTCTTTTACAAATAGCGGTTACAGTACGGTTAGCATAGGTCAAAGCACAAGTTAAGGTCACAATACAATTATTAGTGGTTATGGTGTTAAACATGCAATGGACGACAATGATTAGTACTTATTATATAATGTCAGTAAATATACAGGGTTATGGTACCGTGCACTATAATACAGCAACACACTATTAACACTCTCGCTAGACGGCTGAGCTCGCGCTATCTAACAAGATATACACTTTACTAAACAATCGTTAACACATTTACAATTCCCAACTAAACTATTGGCCAGTACCTTGAATGGACTACCTAAAACTATATACACCCGTTTTGGTTAGCCACACTGCCCAATCACCACATATACATAGCGAGCTAGAGATCCGAATTTACACAGGCGCCTCTTAGTCGCACTATACAACGAGCTAGAGATCCGAATTTACACAGGCGCCTCTTAGTCGTACTATCAAAAGTCTAGTGGGTTCCAAATTTACACGCCTTCCCACTTAGCCCAGATAGGATGAGAACTAGCGAACCGAATTTACACAGGCGCCGCTTAGTCTCCCGGTCCCTCCGACCTAGCGAACGTAATATACACCCTAGAACGCTAGTCTAGACAAGACACCGGTGTCCGGCTAGGGCTATCTTACACCAGGACCCCGCCTGACTAACCAAATCAAACGGTCTGACTAAAGAGCGTTCGATCGAGCGGTGCGCCTTCGCTCCTTCCCTCCGACAGAGGGGGCAGATACAGATTCAAAAACCCCTTTGGGCCTACCGCACAATCGGTATACCCCTAGCGGGTCCTGCCGTCTAAAACAGCAGTTATCTTACCTCCTCGTTCCTGAACCTGAGTTCACACTCATCGACGGGGACACCCCAGCACTTCTCACGTAGAGGCCGATGATCTCCTGGACAACAGACCAGTGGCGCCGAGACGAAGGGAGGTCCACGCAGAAGTTCAGGGGTGCAGCCGTAGAGAACGTGGGCAAAGATAGACCGTCTCACGCCTCTGCCTCTCAGCTACCGTTGAACGATGAGCTTCCCGGCCAATGCACCAAATGATACCGGAGAAACTGACGGAAGCCAAGCACAGAGAGATGGACACAGGTTTCTTCAGGAAGGAAGAGATTCTTTATTGGATCACCGATCGGGACTCAGAGGGACTAGCGTCACCAAAATACAGCAAAGTCTGAGTACTGAATACATAGAGTACATTCCTTATATAGCACTGTAGCTCCTCCCACAATTAACTACACCCACACATACCCTTAACCTATTTAATGAATAGAGTCTAAACTCATCCATCCGGTCTAACCACGTGGCTCATCTGATACAAAGGAGAGGGACGCGTAATTCCAGTTCTTACATTCCTGCACCTGGTCAGTACAGTGATGACAGTATCTTAGCTACGTGTTATTAACTAACTGATACTACAAACACATATACATACATATGCCTTGTGGCAATCTTAGCCTGCTAAACTTGTATTTTACTGGAATTACATCACATCGCCAGCCGCCCGCCTGCCAGCCAGTGCCGCTCGCCCAGCAGCCACTGGACCACCAGGGAGGAAGAGACACCCCACCCCAGCATTCCCAAAGGTAAGGAGGCTGGGGGGGGGGGGTGTTTAAATAAATTTTCAAAAATGTGTTAATGTGGGTGAGTGTGTCTGTTAGTGTGTTTCTGTTAGTGTATTTGCCTGTGAGTGTGTGTGTGGCTGTCTGCCTGTGTGTGTGTGACTGTTTGCCTATGTGTGTGTGACTGTCTGTGTGTGGCTGTCTGCCTGTGTGTGTGTTTGACTGTCTGTGTGTGTCTGTTTGCCTCTGTGTGTTTGGCTGTCTGCCTGTGTGTGACTGCCAGCCTGTGTGTGTGTGTGGCTGTCTGCCTGTGTGTGTGTGTGTGTGTGTGTGTGTTTGTGTTTGTGTGACTGCCTATGTGTGACTGTCTGGGAAGACTAGATGGGCCGAATGGTTCTTATCTGCCGTCACATTCTATGTCTGTGTGTGTGTGTGTGTGGCTGTCTGTGTATGACTGCCTGAGTGTGTTTGTGTGTGTGTGTGTATGGCTGTCTGGCCTGTGTGTGTGTGACAGGGTGTGTGGGAAGGGGGAAGGAGTGGGGGAAGGGGGGGCGCTGTGAAGATTTTTCGCACAGGGCGCCCAAATGCCTAAAGCCGGCCCTGCCTTTAACCAATCAATGAGCAGGGTATAGACTTGTTCATCGGGTCAGACCACATGGCTCATCCAAGACAAAGGAGAAATAAGTGCAATTTCAGTTCCTGCATTCCTGCACATGCTATTGATGATGGTATCCTAGCTACGTGTAGCTAACTAACTGACGCAACATCCACATATGCCACGTGGAAATCTCGGCCTACTAAATTTACATTCACTGAAATTCCACCACAGTCTTAGATGGTTAATCTTGCTATTTGTTACAACCGTTACACCTGTAAGTCTTGTGTTTGTTATTTCGTATATCCCTGATTATTTTTTGTACTAATTATGTCTCAAAAACAATAAAATTCAATTTTAAAGAAAAAAAATATAGCATCTTTGTGTTCCTATCAGCAGCATTTTGGGGTTTTGCAGTCCATGCTGGGGCTTTCCAATTTTTTAAATAACACATGAAATTAACATCTTGTGATAATACATTTTTTTTTATTATGACAAGCTTTCAGGAGTATCTAAACTCTACCCTTAACACTTTCTAGTTCAAAAAGTCCTGAACTTTCATACTGACTTGGTTTTGAATCCCAGATTTGACAAGGGTTCATATGACTACACAAATTAGGCTCCCTTCACAGCCATGCACGTCGGAAGAGCTGCAGATCTCTACTAGAACCCCACGCCTTTACACACCATGCAGTCTCTTCCCCTACCAAGATGGCGGAGTTTGGGTGTCACGCGATGACGTGTTTTGTCGTGGACGCCTGGTCCACTTTCAGGAAGAGAGGGGCCAGTAGTCGCACTGTGTTTTTTTAATTTATTTTAAATTACTTATTCGCCGCCGCCGTCATGGCAGCGGCCTCGGTGATGTGGCGGTGGTTTAGGCAGCAGATGGCAGCAATGCGGGAGATCTGCCGGCATTATCCGCTGTTTTGCTTCATCTTGCTTTCCCTTACTCTGTCCACCATCCTGCTATACAGGTACATTATAGAGGCTGCTTTGCTGATAGGTGTCTGCAATGATAGAAGTGATGGTTTGTTGTGGAATACGATTCCCATGGTGGCTAGTCAGCTGAAAGGTTTCCTGAGCATCATAGGAATTGTAGTCCATGAGCCAAAGTCTGTAATCATGTATTGATAGACCTGTATAGACCAGCTAATAGCGTATCCTTAAACTCAGTATCACAGACAATCTCTACGTGAGACTTTTATGCATATATTTGTGGACTCTGTTATTGTGCAGAATGTAGATCTAATGCAAGGATGGGCAAAATGTAGACTATAAGGCCGGCGGCAGTGTATCATGTCAGTTGGAATTCTTTTACAGTTGGGGGCTACTATTGGATCTAACAGTGTCTTGCATTCTGAAATAGAATGTTTTGTTGTCTTATTGTACACAGCATGTATTGGAGATCCAGTTGAGAAATGCTTCACAAGCCAATTAGTCTTTTGCAAACTTGTTATATCTGGTACAACATGTGGCAAGTGAACAAATCACCATTGTCATCATCTTCTTTCTTCCTTCCCTTTTTAAAAATTATTTTTCTATTGTAATAAACTTTGTCCAACATATAGCCTGTTATGAATAAAGATCCATTTTGTAAACTTCAAGTACAGAGAATATTTCTCCAGGGCTGCAACACTCTTGTGTGGAACTCCCTTCCCTTCGCTGTAAGACTTTCACCCAGTCTCCACTCATTCAAAAAATCATTGAAAACTCACTTCTTCAAGAAAGCATATCAATTAAACTTTTAGCAGGTTTTTATCCTCCATCCCCCATGACTACTCTCCTGCAACTGTAAAAAATTACCTCCTAAGCCCTCAGTGAATACTTTTCTAAAAACCTTCTTCATACCCATAATTTTACCCTTTGTGTCACAATACCCCACTCCCTCTAGAATTTTAATTCTGCTATTTGTTTTTGCAATTTAAATTAATAGTAGAATTTAGCAGCTGTCTGCTGTTCAAAGTCCAAGTGGATGACTGCTGTGCTTATGCTGGGTGCACATGACAAGGCTAACCCATCCAGCCAGCTAGCCTTTTTATAGAAGGCTGTTGCTGCTACAACATGAACTGTAAGCTGACATGGAACAAGCAAAAAATAA
>NC_086318.1:196511190-196521190 GCF_036172605.1 Pelobates fuscus | reverse complement strand
TAATAACATAAACAGTAGTTTAGACATTGGGTGCGTGGGTAATTACTTTTCACTCCTACGGTATTGGCTATGAGTATACCTTAACCGATTAAGCCTGCTGCAAGTTAGACAGCTCGGATTCTGTGTCGGTACTTAGTAGTAGGACCTTTTATGCTTACAGCAGAACAAGTTAGGTTAGCGTGCCACATGGCCGCCCCAGTTGCTCCACCGTCAAACGTTTTTGCCTAGCTGTATCGTGTTATAGGGAGAGGAAGCAGGCATAGTGCGTGATGCGCAGAGCATATCTTAAGAAAAACTGAGAGCATAGGGCTGGCTGCATCTACATTGAGTGTTTAGGCGGTGAGACCATCTATGGCGTCCAGAGTGGACTGTCAGTAAGCATGCTTAACTCTATAATATCAAATAGCGAAAATGCAATGTTTAAATGCAACCCTGGCCCCCGCCAGCTATGCTTTAAACTATGTGGTAAATTACATGCTGTGAGAATACAGTTATAGTAGGTGAACATATAGTGCTCCCATTTCTGTGAGAAAGTCAACATACAATTTAGAGTGTCAATGAGCGGTAACATAAAACTGATTAACTCTATAACAGTGTGTGCATCGAGGTTCAGGTGCTGCAGTCCAAACGAACAGGTGTGTATACATCGAGCTGGCTTTGGGCAGGCTAACCGTGTGTGTTGTTATATCAGCTGGCTCTCTCCCTCTCTTGCAGCGCAGTCCTGTGCGGCGGTAAGTGTAGATATGATGAGGTTCGGCGGGTGCTGTTAGTGCGGTCCTAGGTGAGGGGTAAGTAGATAGCTTGCTCTTTGCTTTTAAGTCCATTGCTTGTGCAGCCCACCGACCTGCATGTGAGGGTAAGTCCGAGTTCAAGTGCCTGAAGCGGCCGTCTGTGGTAAGGTGGTGGTGAGAATATATGTAGGTGCATTTGGTAACTCACTGCTGTATGAAAAATCGATGTATGTAGCATAACTAGCAGGGTGAGCATATGAGTAGTGAGAGTAGCTAGACATATAGTAGGTTAGGTAAGGCATGGCTTACGGAACATGCGTTAAAGTCCGCCAGATCATCCCTGCACCGTCAGGCGGAGCCAGTGAAATATGCATGTAGGTACATGACAGGCAGCACGGGCAGTCCCAATGGTGTTCCCTGCTGGGTGCAGCTAACAGTCGGGAGTATCTGCGGGCTGGCCTGCTCATCCGATTTCATCCAATCCCTCTGCGGGGTGGTATTGTGGCTGGTAGTTGCAGTATTCCCATGGGTAGTGCGAGGGGGATGTGGTGGGAGGCCGCCCACCAGCCCCAGGTCGTTGAGAAGGCCAGCACCTGCATGCCACAGACTCGGTGACTCTTTGAGGCCGGGTCTACCCCATTGTGGGCGTCCTGGAAAACCCGGGTGTTCTGCCGCCGCCAGCGGCGGTCGGGCTTCCGGCGTTGTGGTCGGTGCCTTGGAGGGAGTCTCCGTTTGGCCTTCGGCCTAGGATGGTTGCCGGTATGTGAGCCGGTTGCGGTGCCATGTTGTGCACCTGTGCGCGGCCCCCTCTCTCCCGGCATCCCCCGTCTATCTGCTTGTTTCTCCGCTGTAATTTGTTTCTGTTTGCTGCGTCGCTCCAGGCCTTCCCACCAGCGCTGGAAGATCTCGTTCAGACGCACTGTATAGTGCTCTAGTGAGGTGATCTGCACACCAGTGGCTTGTGGCGTTATAGGCCCAGGTCGCGTGGGCTCGTCCGCCATCTTGCATCTGCTGTCGCCCGTGAGATTTGGTCGAATTGGAGCCGCCATGGGTGACCGTGCTTCATGTCGCGGGTCGGCGGAGACCGGGATGACCCCCACCGGTCCATAGGGGGGGGAACGGGGGTGCATGCTTGGTCGAGGTGCGGGAATTAGGCGCAGGGGAGCGGCCGCCTCCCACGCGCCACCCGCTTGAGTAGGCCGCAGCAGCCGGTATAGTGAGTCTGCCCGGGTGAGTCGCATGAATGGTGTCTCCGGGTAAGTCCCGGTTCCGGGTAGCATAGCAGGGGCAGTGTACCTCTCTCCGGTGGCAAAATAAGCAGTTTCCCCGCTGTGTTTGCTCGTTTGATGCGGGAGCCCTGAGGAGACACGTCCGTTCGGCTCTGCAGCCAGGCCCCGCCCCCTTCTCCCATTTTTTTTTATATTTTTTTCATATTAAATTATGTTCCATACGTAAATATTTGATGTTAAACGAAAGCCCTGTTTCCCCTGAATAAAATGATATATAATACGTCTGGGTGCATTTAATATGAAAGAGGTGAATTACAGTTGGACAGACATATAGCGCAAATGCCAGGTTTTGTTTACGTTTTTCTTGGATCACAACTTGTACATTTGGCTGTGGTCTTAAGGGGTTAACATTGCAATGGTTTGTTTGTTTTTCCCTAAAAAACAAACAAAAAAACTGCAGTGTTTTACATTGCAGGGTTAAAATGATGGGGCCACTGCACCCTGGCCACTTCATTGAGATGTAGTGGCCTCGGTTATGATAGTGTTCTTGCAAGGCAATTCAAGGTTCAACATTGATGCTAACGGGTCTGCCAGATTGTATATAGTACAGCATTGTGTAAGATTATTAGCACTTTGTATATTGTATCTGACATGTAGTAAATGTTGTACAATTAATGTATATCTTATGTAGTGTAGCCAGGCACACATCGGTAAGCACTCATCTAAATCTTCTTAGCTGTGTCATGGTTTAATGTAGATCACTGACTAATGCCAATGAAACCAATGTAGGCAGCAGATTTCTTTATTTTTGTTTATACTTATGTCTGCTTAGGTAAAATCTAAAACTGGAGAAACAATGTTCTTTTTACCATATTATATATATATATATATATATATATATATATATATATATATATATATATAAACATTGAAGTTGCTGTGATATTTCCCGTTTAGCATATCCATCATTGTGGTAAACAAAGAAATAATTCTCAAACTCCTCTATTGACGTTTATTATTCCAATTTCATTATTGGATCCAGCAGTGTTCCAACAATAATGGTATTTATCTGAGCTTTCCCTTCCTCATTTATCAGTGAACCTTGTTGGCTTCTCTTTAGTGCTGAAGTGAGGTGACCGTATTTGCAGCATCTCTGTGCAATGGACAGGGACTGACCAGAGCACCTCCAGATAATCGGTTTCTCAAGCCAGGGAGGTGTACGGAAGTGCTGGTGCAGTTTGATGTAAAAAACATTTGGAGGAAAAAATCCAGCTTGGCTATATACCCAAAATAATTTATCTTTATAATGTAATTTGTAATTTTTACAATGACTAATTTAGTAATTGTTACAATGACCAATGTTTTTCATTTTTTGTTCAATATATGCCAAACATTCTAAATTATTATAATTTTTTCTACAGAAGCTGGAATTGCAAGAACTTTTCCCACAAGGTCATAGCTGTGCAGTGTGTGGCAAGGTTAAGTGCAAAAGGCATAGGTATACTAAACTGAGTATATTCTATATGCAGATTTAAAAAAAAAAAAAAAAAAGTTAATTTTGCATTAGATAAATGTGAAAATGTTCCATTTCAGACCTACTCTTCAGCTGGAAAATTATCAGCCATGGCTAGATCTGAAAGTGCCTTCAAAAGTGGATGCGTCTCTCTCAGAGGTATCGTGTGTGTTTATTTTTGTTTTTTTTAATTTTCTTATTCTTCATACTCTCACTGTGTTGGAGGGCTACCAAGATGTGCAGTTTCAGTATTGCTACAAGGGTTAGCCATAGATAAGTGAGACCATTTAAACTGTCAATTGGTGCACTGCTTTGTGGGTCTTCTGCCACACAAGGATGAAACCTTCCAACCAGGAGTTTCACATTCTGGTCTAAGAGTACAAATTGTATACTGTAATCTCATGTATGTCAGAAATAAGGTTATCCCCAAAGACCAGTTCAGATTATCACACAGGATGATTTGAGCAGCTATTTAAATGATAGCAGACATGCCCTACTGCTTTCAGTTTATACACAGTCTAGTTCACCTTTAGTGTTTTAGTATGAGCTAAAATTGAAGACTGCACTCTGAGAAGTCAATTAAGAGCTTTTGTATTGTGAGTTCTTCATACACGCAATAGGGATAAAACGTACACTGGCAACCTAGATCTAAGTATCCAGGCAGCTCTAACCCACTCTTAAAAATGAGTGAGAGATGCTCACCTTGGCTGTCGAGTTGTGAGTATACGCAATATAATTTTTTTTTTTTTTTTTTTAAAGTTGCAGTTTGAGATAAAATCAAATGGTGCAGGATAGTAATAGCAAAACTAGCAAGGTCATTTTTTCAAGGGAAAACCGCAATACCCTAATCTAGATGTAGGCAGCCTTTTAGAAGTACTGTATTAAAACAAAACATTGAAATTGAGGTGTGTATTTTATCATATTCTGCTTGTATTGTTTATGGGTGCTGCAGTAGTATTTGTGTGCATGTGAGCTGTTCTATTGTTTATGTCCATAAGTAATATGTGGTATTGTATTTTGGACCTAGCAATGTGGCCTGTGTAAAGGG
Organism: Pelobates fuscus; assembly: GCF_036172605.1. NCBI lineage: Eukaryota > Metazoa > Chordata > Amphibia > Anura > Pelobatidae > Pelobates > Pelobates fuscus. Next base: position 196,516,669 of record NC_086318.1, on the reverse strand, counting down.
GCTGCTTGTAGAATTGTGTGTGTTAGGTGTGTATGTGTGGGGCTGCTTGTGGTTTTACATGTGAGAGGCTGCTTGTGGGGTTGTGTATGTATGTGGATTGTCAGTGGTTAATTTATGGTGTTAATTTACACCATACAATTGTCACGGAAAATGTGCAGATTATTCTGCAACAGTTACGTAAATCTTCCCCACAGTGATTGCATATTCTGAAGTTTGATGTTTGTTCTGTTCTACGCAGGTATTTGAACTAGTGCTGGAAAACTTTGTTTATCCTTGGTATCGGTAAGTAACAGTGTTGTAAAGTAAAGATATGGTAGGGCTGTTGTATGAACTTTGAAGTATTATGAAAATAAAAATAAGTAATTTAAAAATTAACCCCATCCTGACGTTAGGGCATGTTATGCTGTCCTACCAAAGGAGGGCTTTATTTTTTTATACTCTATTTAGAAAATTCTTTTACACACTTAACATATAAAAACACCTATACCAATATATTTAGTGAGGCAAATAATCAGTCCATATAAAGCTGAGTCTCATTCTTAGCCCTGTTTATAAGAACAGGGAAATAAGGAGATATTGGACCTATACAAGTTCTCTTATTTCAGTCCAAACTACATTTGATACCTCATCTCTACGAGCAAATAGAGCAAACGAAAGGAGGGCTTTAACGCCGTTAGGGCGGCATATCTAAAAATAGAGAAAGGAAACTTTGTACATAGGACCATTACGCATCAGTCCTCTTCATACTAGGCAGTAGGTTTCTTTCCAAGCCAGTTTTGTGAATGGGGAGTCACTGATTGGCTGAAAGTATCAGATGACCGCTTTCAGCAAATCAGCGGCAATCCACGCTTCCAGAAAGTTAAATTTCAGAAGCCAGATGCCGCTTGGGGAGATACGAAGATTGAATTTAAACCGTTTTAAACCCTTGAGGTGCGAGTGTGCCGGGGGGGGGCTTCCTTGCACCATAACTAATTAATTTACCTGAAGTTGTTATGGTGCCTAGAGTGTTCCTTTAATGGGTTAACTTTATGATGAAATTGAACATATATAGCTTGGAGATGCAATGATTTAATGGTGTCCATTTAATCCACATATATTTATACATGTTATTTACTGAAATAGTCTATTATAACTAACATTTAAACAAAAAATACTTTTTTCTGAATAGTTTATTCAGTGCATTTTTTTTTCTATTTTGGAAAAATAAAATATGATTATACTTTACTTTTGGCTAACATGGGTTGTTGCTAATACCTTATAAATATGTATTTGCTTATATTCTATTTTACCAGAAATATACTTTGAGTGTTGTTATGGTTCTTCAGTATGACCGTATAACTATCTTTGTAGGTGTACTAAGTGCTAGTGAAAACTGAAGTGGACTTCTCTGAAGTTCATTCTTTAGAATTACATTTTCTCCCAAAGTTTCTCCAACACATATTTTGTAAACCAGATAAGAATTGTGTTTTTTAACCTTGTTGGTTTTATTTGCACAGGGAAGTAACAGAAGATGAGTCTTTCGTAGATGAAATAAGGCTGGCTTTACGATTCTTTGCATCTGTTCTAGTAAGAAGAATACAAAAGGTAAGCATTTTGTTTCCAAATACTACTCATTGTTTCCTGAGCTTAAATGTTCATCAGTTCTTTACCGTTCAAGTGATGTAACATTTTTTCACTGAATAAGCAATTGTGATGAACTAAAAACGGACCTTTAAAGATTTAGTCCACAATAGCCAAGTTAGAAAAGTGGCTGAATTGGAGATTTATTTTTCCAGTGCATCTAATTTGACCTAAGTTTAGCATTTTGGTTTTTAATTCAACACAATTCACAATTTATTGACTAAATCTTAGTATGGTCAATATGTTAACCCCTTAATGACACCACTTCTGGAATAAGAGGGAATCATGACGGAATATTTCCGTCATGTGTCCTTAAGGGGTAAATGTGCACTTTTTGTTTACATTGACACTGTTTTTATTGTAATTTTTAACTTTTTGTCATTTTCCATTTTATTAATGTCCTTATCACTCTGCTTCTCTTTATATTTGTGTGTGTGTAAACAAACCATATCTCCTTCATACAAGCAAGTCTTAAAGGGACACTATAGTCACCCAGACCACTTCATCTCATTGAAGGGGTCTGGGTGAAGTGTCCCTGCCACTTAGTCCTGCAATGTAAATCAATATCAATCAGACAGCCACTAGAGGCACTTTTTGTCGCCTAACTGACACTGGGCATTCTGCATGAGGACATCCAGCATCAGTTAAATCCCCATAGGAAAGCATTGATGCAATGATTCCCTATGGGGAGGCATTGCATTAATGCACTTGGCCCCCTTATCCCTGTCGGATGATGTCTGAGGAGGCGGAGGGCGACCCATTGACGAGGGACATCAGCGTGGCATCAGGCAAGTAACTAAAAAAATGTTGTAACCCTATCTGCTGGAGGCGGGGGGGGGGGGGGGGGGGGGGATAAGCAAAGGAGTGGGGAAGCAAAAGACTCTCTCTAGTGTTTGGAATACAGATTTGTATCTCTTGCAAACTGACCTCCTTCTTCTACAAGTGAACACTTGTGCAGAAGGGATCATAGGTATGCACTCTTTGTGCGACAGGTAGGGCCAGATTTGCCTTCCTGTCCTCTATTGTGCTTTTGTTTTTTTTTTTCCAGTTTGGGTTCATTCACTATTTAGTTGACGACAAAAATCCAGGAGCAATGGATCTTTGCAAATACCTGATTATCACTAGAGCAAGAATTTAGAATATAATACATATTTTTTTTTTTTTTTTTTTACTGTTTGCTTTTCAAAAAACATACAAATCACATGTATACCACTATAAATCATTATTAATTTAATTTACCATAAATCGCGCTAGAGAATGAAAGAAAGCTTGTCACTTGAGAACATTCAGGCATGTATTTGACTCTCACATGGAAGACCAGCATCAATTAGTGGGAGAATTAAACAAAAATAAATCGGATTATAACAGGGAGAAGAGGGGACAGGGGAAACAGGTGGGTGGGATTAGAAAAATGTATACCAAATTTCCCTTCTCACCCTCTTGCTCTGTCTTGTATTGGCTGAAAACTGCAGGTATGTGCCGCAAAGGTAGTCTGTAGCTCACCAGTGGGGACGGAGATATCCCCCACCAGTCCAAAGGGGGGGGGGGGGATAGGAGGTTGGTAAGGCTGCACAACAGGTATGTAAGTGAGAGGAGCGGCTCCCCCCCCCCACCCCCAAATCCACGTTAGGTAGGCCGTGACACTGAGCTGGGCTCCCGGCAGTAACAGGTGTCAATTGAATCACTCTAGCACCCCCGACGTGGGCAGTGCACCAAAGTAAGTTTTGAGCCTTAATTGCCAATGATTTCACCACAGTTTTGTAGATTTAGACAAGAGCTCATGCCACACACGTCCAACCAGCTCAAGGTTCTCGCTCCGCCCCCATTTAATTTGTTTTTAAACTTGCTTAGAGTTCTGAGGTAACTTTTTTTTTTTTTTTTTTTTTTTTTTTTTATGATTTTTTTTTTTAAATCTTTTCTTTTATTATTTAAAAAAAAAAAAATACATGACATATCACAAAGCACCAATCTTACACACATAGCAAAGATACATTATCACAATATTATGTTACAGATATACTTCTCCAGATATGTAAATTGATCTGGTTCTAACATCTGCATAGATAAACCTATTTTACTTATCCAATGATAATGCCATACATCACCCAAAATAGACAAATAACAATATTCCCTGCAATAAAAAGAAGAAAAATAATGGAGATTTCTTATATCACTTTAAAATTCATCTAGCCATTGATTTACCTTTCAAAATTCGTGTAAGAGGGGTAACTACCAATATAATAATTTATAGTATTGTATATTGCTATATGATCTAGAGTTGTCCAATCTCACTAAGCCAATTTTGAAATCTGTTTCCTTCTTTGACAATACCCATTTCCATTTTTAACTGATAAATGACTTGTTCTTTAACTTCTGCCCAAACCGGAACTTTATTGATTTTGAAGTTTCTGGCTACTAATATCTTAGCCGCTAATAACATATATGTACAATCAGTATGTTACAATGCCCAAAATTTCGAGTTATATGTATATGCAACAGAAAGGTATCCGGGCCTGAGGTCTCCCCGGCCGGAGGGCGGGATCAGTCTCGCCCACGGGCCGACGCAATCACAGGGAGGAGCGGCGGCGGAGGAAGAAGCAGCGACGTGGGACATCGTCGCTGCCTCTGGTAAGTTACTGATGGGGTTTTTACCCCTTCAGCAACCGGGAATTGGGGGGTGGGAGGGAGAGGGGACCTGCAGTGCCAGGAAAACGGATTGTTTTCCTGACACTGGAGTTTCCCTCTAAAGGGACACTCCAGGCACCCAGACCACTTCTGCCCATTGGAGTGGTCTGGGTGCCAACTCCCACTACCCTTAACCCTGCAAGTCTAATTATTGCAGCTTTTTATAAACTGCAATAATTACCTTGCAGGGTTAACTCCACCTCTAGTGGCTGTCTACTAGAGGGCACTTCCTGCTCTATAGCACAGAAAAAGAGTGCTAGAGCGTCGCTGGACGTCCTCACGCTGTGTGAGGACCTCCAGCGTCGCTCAATTCCCCATAGGAAAGCATTTTCAATGCTTTCCTATGGGATGCTCTAATGCGCATGTGCAGCATTGCCGCGCATGCGCATTAGGTCTCCCTGCCCGGCGGGCGGGATCAGTCTCGCCCACCAGCCAACGTAAAGACTGGGAGGAGCGGCGGCGAGAAGAAACCACCGTCGAGGGACATCGGCGGGGTCTCAGGTAAGTGACCTGAAGGGGTTTTCACCCCTTCAGCAACCGCGGATGGGGGGTGGGAGGGAGAGGGGACCTGCAGTGCCAGGAAAACCGTTTTTTTTTCCTGGCACTGGAGTTTCCCTTTAAGAGTGGAGCAGTATTTTTCCAAGTGGCTGTTTAGATGATATGTCCCCAAAACAAGTATATACACTATATACAGGAGAAGGCAATAGTAGAAAATATTAATATTTAAGGAGAAATCTTCATGCACCAGTTCCTCAGTTTACTTGAGAGAAAAAAATACAAAGAGAATAGGGCAGATTGGTGTTCCCATAAAATATACCCTTGTATAAGGGCTCAGGTAGTACACCTACACATTAAGCTTAGAAAGTGTAAAGACAGTTTATTGTATTAACATTTAAAAGCATAAAAAATTCCTGACACAGTGCTATAAACAAACTGACTCTTACAAGAGTTTGTAGTGAGTGTAGTAAGAGTCAGTTTGTTTATAGCACTGTGACAGGAATTGTTAATGCTTTTACACTTTTACTTGTTCACTATCCCAAATCTATATGCACATTTATATTTAAATAACTGGAGCTTTTTGTATTATCACTCCAAGTAACTTTTTTTTTTTTTTCCATTTTTTTTTTTTTTTTATTCTTTATTTTGCATTTGAGTAAAAACATACATGCACATA